>NC_135238.1:188611948-188913108 GCF_051348905.1 Ranitomeya variabilis
CCACATGTTCTCAGGCTGGCTAGCAGCCGCAAATCATGCAGCTACAGCGACAGAAACTAAATCTCCGAACACATCCAAATACTCGGAAATCACCTGAGCTTGCTCGGGAAATCTCGAGTAATGAGTATACTCGCTCATCACTAGTCAGGATGTATAAGTATAATATCAAACACATCCCTAAATAAATAACTATTTTAAGAGGAAGAGAGGATCCATTGCACAAAATACATTTAAAAGTATTTTTTAATGAATCATATTAAAATAGTATTAAAAGGTCAAGCAGTTAGAACAATAGTGGCTTACTTAGAAAAAAAATGAATGAATGCCCCCTGTACAGAGCCTTCATATTGTATAAAAATTTAAATATTATACATTACAGAGTGTAAAGTTTTAGGTAAATCAAGCCACAAAGAGTAAACATACTTACAAAGTGCCCAGTGCTCTTCGGTATAGATGCCCCTGACGACGCCGTTTTGCCAGATGCTTTTTCAAAATCGGCCCCCAAATTTTTATCTGTTTGCTGGATCAGATTTTCATCAGTTTTTGGTCAGGGTGTCCATTTTTTACCATCAGTGATATTCTGATATGCCAAAAAATACTGACAAGGACAAATACAGCCAGGGCCAAGGCCAGACAGTATCTAAAGTGACTCAGTTGATTTTATTCGATGGAGTTTGCGTCAAAATCCTGTTTTTGGGGATTCCAACCGAAACCCTTATGCTCAGCAGAAAGCAAGGTAGAAGAGTGAACTTAGCCATATTAATTTGATGTCAGGATACTGGAAAATAAATGATCCTTTTTCCATTAACTGCAAATCCTGTTGGAGTGAAATTCAAATGCAGAAAAAAACTTGTGTATATAATTTTGACCTTCAAGAACCAAAATGATCCAAGTCACACAAAGGGTATGTTTCCCTTTTTGAGCACCATTTTAATTTTTGTAGACTTACTTTATGAACATTTGCATTGCTTAACAAGCGCTTGTGCAGAGTAAATGTTGACCTTCAGCTTTAAGTGTCAATCACAGATCTACTGGTAGGTACTGAAACTAGAAGGGCTCGTACTTTTGATCCGAGTCTGTCCGACAAAATAGCGAATTGCACTTTGATCAGTGTTATACTATGGGACCGTGCACATGACAAATTTTTTTCCCTGGGAAAAAATTGCAGAATGCCCCAGTGTTATCCAGCCATTCAAGTCAATGAGTCTATGGAAAACATGGGACTGACATCGGAGTACAGTCCGATTTCCACGGACTGACGCAGTGGAGAAGATAGAGAAATGTTTTTCTCCATTTTCTCCTCACTCGAGAGAATCGGATCACACTATTATCAAACTCTGTTTGATCAGAGTGTGATTTGCATAATCGACCCAATCCCCTTGGATAAAAGAATATACACTTGTGCGACCCTAGCTGAAGACACACATATCAAGAGATATAGCCTTTCATTGACCTTCTATACTTCAGTGGTGTAAATTAGATACAAATAAATTAAATTACTGTTTATTTTCTGATGTAGAGACTTGGAAACCTGCAGAAATATTAATATACTCGCAGTATCAGTGCAAGACACATAATGGAGGGTTCACATCTTGTTGTATTCTTCACTGAGCTCTCAGTCGTTGGGGTTACATTCGATTACAAAGAATGCACACACATCTATTCACTTATTGAGGCAAACGGAGTCTCAAAGATGGAAGTTTGGACTCTGACTCCTATATGCTGTTGTTATTTTGTAGTCTGCTGTGTTATCTTGTCCGTCATATAAGATTGAGAGCATAGGGTGATCGGAATCCTCCTTACAGCAATTTACTTACAAAGATAACTCATGTTTTGCACGAGTTTGTTTTATGGGGAAACTAAAGAAGGTTTTCAAAGTTGAACAAACAATTTAAGTATCGACAGGGCCACCTACAGACATTTCTAGGCTGAGTCATAATGCTTATTCTGTTAAAGTGTAATGTGGCATCAGGCGGTAGTCGTGGGCGAAGTGCTCGTCTCTTATGCCTGGCACATTACATGAAGGTGGGGGTTCTGGCTGGGTGTGTGAACTTGTGCTATGGGGGGCTCTACTCCCTTGCAGGCTGCATGATGCTGGTGACTTCAACTGGCCAGGATCAGGTGTTCCTGTTCTTCTCAGAGTGGCTTGGTTCTGCCTCACTCAGTTCTACATGTTCACCACTACCCAGCACAGTACTACAGTTCGGTAACTGAGAGTTCTATCCTCAACCTGCGGTTCTGCTTCCTCTTAACTTTTAATGGAACTTGTATGTCAATACAGCCAGTACTTCGCTTCTCAGTTTGCTGACACCTTGGAACTCCCACCTGAGGCACTCTCTTCATCTCACGTTCCCTGTTCCGTCCTGGCCCGTTACCTCTCTGAATTATAAACTCAGGGTGGTACTGCTAAGTGTCCGGTCCCAGGACCTGTCTCCAGTGAATCATTTTCTCCTTCAATCACTTCTTTCTTTCCCTCTCTCTCTCTTTACAGAAGATCACGCTATCCACTGCCTCGGTCTCCACTCACATCAGGGACACCCACGTTGTGCGACTCTGCTGACTAGTCAGACCAAAGAACTGCTTTTACTGCACGCTAGGCCCTATCTAACTTCTTGACAGGAAACTGTCTCTGTCTCTTCACTTTATCCCCTCCCACCCTGGGTTAGTCCAAATCATTAACTCTAACTCTCTCTACTGTCGGGCAGAACACAGCACCGACATTGATAATGCATATCACATTACACATTAGAACATATTGCAACAATACATGTGTCTTCAAGGGGGAACGTGGGCAGAACTTCCATCTTCTTACATTTTCCTTATTATCCCCTTATGTCAAGGGCACATTCCATTGTCTCACATCAGTCCTTAGGACGGGGGTAAAAGTCCTTTAGCTCCACTCATGTCCGCGAGACATGCACACATTCCCTTAGAGGCAAATTCCATTCTGGTTTGGGATTAGTCTATAACTGAGAGAGTACGACCCTCCAGCATCTGCAACATGTTTCAATCCAGCAGAGGGAGATGCAATGAGCATAACAAAACTGGAGGGGGTAAACAACTTCAGTCATCAGTGGCTATCAGGTCACTGGAGACCCAGGCTTTTGGATTATAGGTCTGCTGGACTTGGTCCTTCTGGAACTTCGGAAGTGCTCCAGACACGAGGGTGCGGCAAGCAGTTTGTGGACTTCTTTGAGCTCCGGAATCTCTTTAGCATGGTTCACACATCCTGGGGGGTTCCTCCAAGTTTTGTTTCTAAGAAGCGTTTGGATGACACTTCCCTTCCCCCTGCACCTTCAGGCTGGCCAGCCTCCGTGGTCCTTTCCCAGGCCCTTTGTTTCCAGAACCACACAAAAGCAGCCATGCTCTCAAGCACTACGCTAACCACATTCCATCCGTGGGGGCCGTCTATCTTAAAGAAGGTTACTCTCATACCTGGCATGACAGAGTTCAATCTCTGACCCAGGTGTTCTGTCTCGACCATCTACTTCTCTACGTAGACAGGATGACTGGTCCTAAACTCACAAATGAACCCATGTCACAGCTGTAGATCATAACTATAAACTTCTCTTCAGGAAGCTAGATCGCCATAGCATTCAGCCAAAGGAGCCACCAGCATTTCTCTGCCCCTGGTACCAGCCCTTCTTGTCTCCACTGTTGACATGCCCAGACCTCGTAGATCACCAACAAGCTGCTGGACCCTCGCTGTACCTTCCTCAGTCATCAGAAAACCCAAAAATAAAGCAATATGCTGAAAAAGAGAATGGACAGCACCTCCAAAAATCATACAATGATCTAAAGCTGCTAGGCAAAAATATATATAACTGAACATGAGGTTCTTAGTTTAACATTCTGATAAGACTGTATGAAGTCCACTGCCACGTCACAGCAAACCTCTTAGAGGGTTCCTATCGCCCTAATGGAGAGGAGCCGTGGCTGACCACCACCGCAGCAACAATGCACTGGAAGGGCAGATGGCATGGTGCCTCACAGTGCCCATGCTGCAAGACTGAGTCCCCATGACTCCAGACTGTGCTGTTCCACCCCACCAGCACAAAACACAGCAACCATGGCCGCCACACAACACCATTACCAAATGAAAGGAACATTGAAACTCACCTTCCTCTAGCTCTTCCGTGAGAGCAGAAATGGACTGGACCCCTTTCTGATCACAGCTGCTGGCTCACGCTGTAATTTGACAGCATGGGAACTGTGACTGTCTGACCGGTGGTAATGATTTTACCGCCATTCAGAGGCAGTGTTTGCCACACTGTCATGCATATGACAGAGTGGCAAACACTGGATGTTCGGGCCTCCCATTCAAAGAAATTAGGCCCATGTTCGAATTCAGGTACTGTTCTGGTACCCAAACTAAACTTTTTTTTAACTGTTTGACCAAATCCGCCGGACCTGAACATCCAGAGGTTCGCCTATCTCTAATAACGAGATAAAGCAGGTGCTATTAATGCAGGTAAGGAGAGCAGAGTAGGAGGGCTTATTAAAGAAAAGCGAACAGGTCTGTGAGAGCAAAAATTCTTGCCGGTTGGTAGGTGATCAAATACTTATTTCATGCAATAAAATGCAATTTAATTATTTAAAAATCATGCAATGTGATTTTCTGGTTTTCCTTTTTAGATTCTGCCTCTCACAGTTGAAGTGTACCTACGATAAAAATTGCAGACCTCTCCATTATTGTAGGTGGGAAAAGTTGCAAAATCGGCAATGTATCAAATACTTATTTCCCCCACTGTACATACAGACAGACAGACATATAGACAAACATATAGACAGACAACATAAAGATAGAGCGACAGACATACAAACATATAATTGCACAATCAGACAGCTTTTTATTAGTGATGAGCGAGTGTACTCGTTGCTCGGGTTTTCCCGAGCACGCTCGGGTGGTCTCCGAGTATTTGTTAGGCTGCCGTCACACTAGCAGTATTTGGTCAGTATTTTACATCAGTATTTGTAAGCCAAAACCAGGAGTGGGTGATAAATGCAGAAGTGGTGCATATGTTTCTATTAGACTTTTCCTCTATTTGTTCCACTCCTGGTTTTGGCTTATAAATACTGGTGTAAAATACTGACCAAATACTGCTAGTGTGACGGCAGCCTTAGTGTTCTGAGAATTTAGTTTTCATCGCAGCAGCTGAATGATTTACGGCTGCTAGCGAGCCTGAGTACATGTGGGGGTTGCCTGGTTGCTAGGGAATCCCCACATGTAATCAAGCTCACTGGTAGCTGTAAATCATTCAGCTGCAGGGAAGAAAACTAAATCTCCGAGCAGTCATAAATACTCAGAGACCACCCGAGCGTGCTCGGGAAAACCCGAGCAACGAGTATACTCACTCATCACTACTTTTTATGAATAAATAAATAAGTGAAAAAAAGTACACAGGGCCCCCCAATTTTGTTTTATCCAGCAAAGGTAAAGCAGACAGCCGAGAGTTGATATTATCAGGCTGGGAAGGTGCATGGTTATTGTGCCCCTCCCTAAAAATACACAGCCTGCAGCTGCTTCATAAGTGGTTTATCACAGTAGGTGCAGCAATTCTGGTGCTTTGCCCTTTGCTCTTCCCTCTTGCCATGTCAGCTGTGAATTGTCCAAAAACACAGCGGACATCAAGTCCTGGTGTTAGTAGTGGAGAGGTGTCTATCAGACAACCCCCATTACTAACCTAGTAGTAAAAAGTAAAAAACACACACACCCTGGTTCACATAATGGAGGGTTCACATCTCACTATCTTCTTCATTGAACTCTCAGTCCATGAGGTTACATTTGAATATAAAGAATGCACACATGCCCCTGAATTATCCATTCACTTATTGAGGCAAACAGAGTCTCAAAGATGGAAGTTTGGACTCCTGTCTGCTATTGCTTGTCTGTTTTACCAGTCTGCTGTTTTATCTTGTGTGTCATATAAAAGATTGAGAACATAGAATGATCTGAATCCTCATTAAAGCAATGTACTCACAAAAATAACCAATGTTTTGCACGGGTTTGTTTTATAGAAAAACTGTAAAGAAGGTTTTCAAAGTTGAACAAACAACTTAAGAATCGTCAGGGCCACCTACATACATTTCTAAGCTGACTCATAGGACATGTTCTATAAAATGATATGTGGAAAGAAAAATTCATATGCTTCCACACCTACAGTATGAAAGGTCGCGGCCCGCAGGGACTGAAGTTTTAATCAGTGTAAACTACAAACATTTTTGCCCCAATTCATCAAGCAGTTTTCAACAATATTCTGGAAAAAAATATGTGAAATGTCACAAATTTTTTGTGCAACTCACAGTTGCGCCAAAAATTGCAACTTTTGGGATTTTTCTGTCACTCAGCCATCTTCGCCAACGTTTTAAAAGTGGCGTAAATTACAACAGTGTCGCACTGTAAATGAAAGATGCGCTAAAAATCTTTAAGAGGTGCATGACTCTTAATAAATAGGATGCATTTTTCTTCAGTGACAGTGGGTCTGTTACCTACTGGGCATGTGTGCAACTGGGCGGATTGGAAATTGGACATGTCCACTCTTGGGTAGACGTAACATATGCAATTTTCATGCTGTCGAAAGATCAGATTATTCTGACTAGGTCACCAGACAGAAAGGAATAAATTAACCTCTTCACTACCGTAAACCACCAAGAATATTGAGATTAAGCCTTTTACTATGAGGGATGCTAATATTAACTCCATTACGACTCCAAACCACCAAGTTTGATGTAATTTATAATAGTGACCTCTTGAATACACTGAACCACCAGGAATATTACTATCACCCTTTACTGTCATAGGCCGGTTTCACACGTCAGTGGCTCCGGTACGTGAGGTGACAGTTTCCTCACGTACCGGAGACACTGACACACGTAGACCCATAAAAATCAATGCATCTGTTCAGATGTCATTGATTTTTTGCGGACCGTGTCTCCGTGTGCAAAACACGGAGACATGTCAGTGTTCGTGGGAGCGCACGTATTACACGGACCCAATAGAGTCAATGGGTCCGTGTAAAACACGCACCTCACACGGACATTCTCCGTCTGGGGTCCGTGTGCGTGCAGGAGACAGCGCTACAGTAAGCGCTGTCCCCCCCACATGGTGCTGAAGCCGCCATTCATATCTTCCCTGTAGCAGCGTTTGCGGCAGAGAAAATATGAATAATAGTGTTTAAAATAAAGATTTAGGTGTCCGCCGCCCCCCCACCCCCTGTGCGCCCCCCCCCCCCCGCTGTCCTGAAAATACTCACCCGCTCCCACGTTGGCTGTCACTCCTTCCTCTCTGCCCCGCGCCTCCTACTGTATGCGGTCACGTGGGGCCGATCATTTACAATCATGAATAGTCGGCTCCGCCCCTATGGGAGGTGGAGCCACATATTCATGACTGTAAATGATCGGCCCCACGTGACCGCATACACTAGAAGCCGCGGCCAGACCAGGAAGCAGCGAGGGAGCGGGTAAGTATTTTCTGAAGAGCGGGGGGGGGGCGCACAGGGGGTGGGGGGCCTGCGGACAGATAGATCTTTATTTTAAACACTATTATTCATATCTTCTCTGCCGCAAACGATGCGGCAGGGAACATATGGATCGCAGCTTCAGCACCAGATGCTCCTACGTGTGGTACCCAGCACGGTGCGTGTGGTACCCAGTGGGAACACGGGCGGCACACGTGTGCCGCAAGTGTGACACACTGATGTACACAAGAAACGTAGGGGCACACGGACACGGATAACTCCGGTACCGAATTTTCCGGTACCGGAATTATCTGGACGTGTGGGACAGCCCTTAGACCACTGAATGTGCTTGCCTTAAAGGAAACCTGTCAACTTGACATGCAGTGTAATCTGCAGGCATCATGTTATAAAGCAGGGGGAGCGTGGAAGATTAATATATAGTTTTGTAAAAAAAAAGACTCAATAAAACTTATATTTTCTTCAATGAAATCCCTGCTCTTTCTACACATGGAGGTGCAGTGGGCGATCCTTATCAGTGATTGACAGTTTGTCTTTTGTAAAACTGCCTGCAGAGATAGCTGTCAATCACTGATGGAAACTGCCCACTGGACCCAAGTGCACAGAAAGAGCAGAGATTACATTGAATAAAAAATAAGTTTTACTGGGTCTCTTCCCAAATTAATCTGTTCAGTTCCCCCTGCTTCATGAAAACACATCTTGAAAAGGAGACTCACCAAAACCTTGTCAAATGACAAATGCACTAGCAGGGTGCAGCAGGCCCCCACTGATAAAGGCTGGAGCAGCACAGGTGCAAGCTACTGACGAGAACAACCACTCACTCACCTAAATAATAGAGGGGTTGGCTGCCTAGTAGCAAAAATGCACACAGGTAGGGCTTGCATAAGACAATATTTACACAGATAGATGTGATGCACAGTGTCTGGACAACCTATTGATCACGCCCATAGTATTAGCAGGCGGGCCGTCCAGCACTAATGCGCCACACAAAAGCCAAGCCAACATAAAGGGGCCCTGCTGCACCCTGCAAAAAATGATAAAAAGTGCAAAAAATATGAAAAAATTAATTAATGCATATAATACATTAAATGAGGTATTGGTTACTATTTTGGCCAAAATGGATAAGCTCGCAACCCAACGCCAAGGGTCCTCATTAACTTGCGAGTCCTAACCTACTATCAAAAACAGCTGCTGGCATGCTGCTGGTGGTTTGCCCTGCATTTCCAAGCTGACAGGGGCCTTTTAACCCTTTCAATGATGCTAGTAATAGTTGACAGATCAGACTAAATGAGGCATGCTGGCATTAATTCCCGACTCACCTTAAGGCTGGTTCTCCGTGTGCACATGTATGGTACGTGCTGCCGGCAAAAAACAGACATGTCTCTATGTTTTGCACATGGACACACGGTCCGTGAAAACACGCTGACATGTGCATAGACCCAGTCATTTGAATGGGTCTACGTGTGTCAGTGTTTCCGGTACGTGAGAAAACTGTCACTACATGTACCGTAATTTAAATGCAGCTGTCAGTGACTGACAGCGGCATTTAGCGGGTTAAAGGGAATCTGTTTTCAGGTTTTTGCTACCTCATCTGACAGCAGCATGATGTAGGCAATGAGATCACGATTCCAATGATGGGTCACTTAGATTACTGGGTGCAGCAGTTCTGACACAATCAGAGCTTTTACATTTAGAATGAAGCAGAGCTGAGAAAGCTAACCCCGCCCACACCAGGCTCTCTGTGTAAAAAATCCATAGGCAGTGAGGTGCTTATCACAGGATGGGGCGTAGCTGAGAAAACTAACCCCACCCACACCAGGCTCTCTGTTGTCATGGATCCCAATGGCTGGGGATCGCACTGGACAAGCAAAATAACATAAATAACGGACGAGCTCTAGGGTGATGGAACCTGGGCTGACCGCTGCCCTACTCCTGACAAACACAACTAGAAATAGCCAGGGAGCGTGCCTACGTTGATTCTAGACGCCACGCGCCAGCCTAAGAGCTAACTAGCACTGCAGAGGAAATAAAGACCTAGCTTGCCTCCAGAGGAATGAACCCCAAAAGGTATAGTTGCCCCCCACATTGACGGTGAAATGAGAGGAAGGCACGCACATAGAGATGAAAATAGGTTTAGCAAAATGAGGCCCGCTATAACTAGAAAGCAGAATGATACAAAAGGGGTCTGAGCGGTCAGCAAAAAACCCTAATCAAAAACCATCCTGAGATTACAAGAACCCATGTGCCAACTCATGGCACATGGGGAGAACCTCAGCCCACTAGAGCTACCAGCTAGCATAGAGTCATAATTAGCAAGCTGGACAAAAAACCAAACAACTGAAAAACAGAACTTAGCTTATCCTGAGAGATCTGGGAGCAGGTAGTCAGGAACCAAACTGAGCACATCTGAGTACATTGATAGCCGGCAAGGGAATGACAGGAAAGCCAGGTTAAATAGGAAACACCCAGCCTCTGATGGACAGGTGGAAACCAGAGACCGCAACCCACCAAAGTCACCCAGTACCAGCCGTAACCACCAGAGGGAGCCCAAAAACAGAATCCACAACAGTACCCCCCCCCCTTGAGGAGGGGTCACTGAACCCTCACGAGAACCCCCAGGGCGATCAGGATGAGCTCTATGGAAGGCGCGGACCAAATCAGTCGCATGAACATCAGAGGCGACCACCCAGGAATTATCCTCCTGACCATAACCCTTCCACTTAACCAAATACTGGAGTTTACGTCTGGAAACACGAGAATCCAAGATCTTCTCAACAACATACTCCAATTCTCCCTCCACCAGCACCGGAGCAGGAGGCTCAACCGAAGGAACAACGGGCACCTCATACCTCCGCAATAACGACCGATGGAACACATTATGAATAGCAAACGATGCTGGGAGATCCAAACGAAAAGACACAGGGTTAAGAATCTCCAAGATCTTATAAGGACCGATGAACCGAGGCTTGAACTTAGGAGAAGAGACCTTCATAGGGACAAAACGAGAAGACAACCACACCAAGTCCCCAACAAGAAGTCGGGGACCCACGCGGCGACGGCGATTAGCAAACTGCTGAGTCTTCTCCTGAGACAACTTCAAATTGTCCACCACCTGTTTCCAAATCTGACGTAGCCTGTCCACCACCACGTCCACTCCAGGACAATCCGAAGGCTCCACCTGACCAGAGGAAAAACGAGGATGAAACCCCGAATTACAAAAGAAAGGAGAGACCAAAGTAGCAGAACTAGCCCGATTATTAAGGGCAAATTCGGCCAGTGGCAAAAAGGCAACCCAGTCATCTTGATCAGCAGAAACAAAACACCTTAAATAAGTTTCCAAGGTCTGATTAGTTCGCTCCGTCTGGCTATTCGTCTGAGGATGGAATGCAGACGAGAAAGACAAATTAATGCCCATCTTAGCACAAAACGTCCGCCAAAATCTAGACACAAACTGGGATCCCCTGTCCGAAACGATATTCTCCGGAATCCCATGCAAACGAACCACGTTCTGAAAAAATAAAGGGACCAACTCAGAGGAGGAAGGCAACTTAGGCAAGGGTACCAAATGAACCATCTTAGAAAAGCGGTCACACACAACCCAGATAACGGACATTTTCTGTGAGACAGGGAGATCTGAAATAAAATCCATGGAAATGTGCGTCCAAGGCCTCATCGGGATAGGCAAGGATAACAACAACCCACTGGCCCGAGAACAGCAAGGCTTAGCCCGAGCACACACTTCACAAGACTGCACAAAGGTGCGCACATCCCTTGACAAGGAAGGCCACCAAAAAGACCTGGCCACCAAGTCTCTAGTACCAAATATTCCAGGATGACCAGCCAACACAGAAGAATGGACCTCAGAGATGACTCTACTGGTCCAATCATCCGGAACAAACAGTCTTTCTGGTGGACAACGATCAGGTTTATCCGCCTGAAACTCCTGCAATGCACGTCGCAAGTCTGGGGAGACGGCGGACAATATTACCCCATCCCTAAGGATACCAGTAGGCCCAGAGTCTCCAGGAGAGTCAGGCACAAAACTCCTGGAAAGAGCATCTGCCTTCACATTCTTTGAACCTGGCAGGTATGAAACCACAAAATTGAAACGAGAAAAAAACAACGACCAGCGAGCCTGTCTAGGATTCAGACGCCTGGCAGACTCAAGGTAAATCAGATTTTTGTGATCAGTCAAGACCACCACACGATGTCTAGCACCCTCAAGCCAATGACGCCACTCCTCAAATGCCCACTTCATGGCCAAAAGCTCCCGATTACCCACATCATAATTGCGCTCGGCGGGCGAGAATTTTCTAGAAAAGAACGCACATGGCTTCATCACCGAGCCATTGGAACTTCTCTGTGACAAAACCGCCCCCGCTCCAATCTCGGAAGCATCAACCTCAACCTGAAAAGGAAGTGAAACATCTGGTTGACATAACACAGAAGCAGAAGAAAACCGGCGCTTAAGTTCCTGAAAGGCCTCCACAGCCGTAGGAGACCAATTAGCAACATCAGCACCCTTTTTAGTCAAATCAGTCAAAGGTTTAACAACACTGGAAAAATTAGTAATGAACCGACGATAAAAATTAGCAAAACCCAAGAACTTCTGAAGACTCTTAACAGATGTAGGTTGTGTCCAGTCACAAATCGCCTGAACCTTGACGGGATCCATCTCAATAGTAGAAGGAGAAAAAATGTACCCCAAAAAAGAAATTTTCTGGACTCCGAAGAGACATTTTGAGCCCTTCACAAACAGAGAATTGGCCCGCAGGACTTGAAACACCTTCCTGACCTGTAGAACATGAGACTCCCAGTCATCAGAAAACACCAAAATATCATCCAAATACACAATCATAAACTTATCCAGATATTCACGGAAAATATTGTGCATAAAGGACTGAAAGACTGAAGGAGCATTAGAAAGTCCAAAAGGCATTACCAAATACTCAAAATGGCCCTCAGGCGTATTAAATGCGGTTTTCCACTCATCACCCTGTTTTATCCGCACAAGATTATACGCACCGCGAAGATCTATCTTAGTGAACCACCTAGCCCCCTTAATGCGAGCAAACAAATCAGTCAATAATGGCAATGGATACTGATATTTGACTGTAATCTTATTCAGAAAGGCGATAATCTATACAAGGCCTCAGGGAACCATCTTTTTTTGCCACGAAAAAAAAACCTGCTCCCAGAGGGGACGAAGATGGACGAATATGTCCCTTTTCCAAGGACTCCTTAATATAATTCCGCATAGCAGTATGCTCTGGCACTGACAGATTAAATAAACGACCCTTAGGGAACTTACTGCCAGGAATTAATTCTATAGCACAGTCACAATCCCTATGAGGAGGGAGCGAATTGAGCTTAGGCTCCTCAAAAACATCCCGATAGTCAGACAAAAACGCAGGGACCTCAGAAGGAGTAGATGAAGCGATTGAAATCAGAGGTGCATAATCATGAACCCCCTGACATCCCCAGCTTAACACAGACATTGTTTTCCAATCCAGGACAGGATTATGAGTTTGTAACCATGGCAGACCAAGCACTAGTACATCATGTAAATTATACAGTACAAGGAAGCGAATCACCTCCTGATGAACGGGAGTCATGCGCATGGTCACTTGTGTCCAGTACTGCGGTTTATTCATAGCCAATGGTGTAGAGTCAATTCCCTTCAAAGGAATAGGAACTTCCAGAGGCTCCAGACTAAAACCGCAGCGTTTGGCAAATGACCAATCCATAAGATTCAGGCAGCGCCCGAATCCACATAGGCATCGACGGAAATGGAAGACAGTGAACAAATCAGAGTTACAGACAAAATGAACTTAGACTGCAGAGTACTAATGGCAAAAGATTTATCAACCTTTTTTGTGCGTTTAGAGCATGCTGATATAACATGAGCTGAATCACCACAATAAAAACACAATCCATTTTTCCGCCTATAATTTTGCCGTTCACTTCTGGACTGAATTCTATCACATTGCATAGTCTCAGGTGCCTGTTCAGAAGACACCGCCAACTGGTGCACAGGTTTGCGCTCCCGTAAACGCCGATCAATCTGAATGGCCATAGCCATAGACTCATTCAGACCTGTAGGCGCAGGGAACCCCACCATAATATCCTTAATGGCCTCAGAAAGACCATCTCTGAAGTTTGCAGCCAGGGCGCACTCATTCCACTGAGTAAGCACCGACCATTTCCGAAATTTTTGACAATATACTTCCGCTTCATCCTGCCCCTGAGAGAGGGCTAATAAAGCCTTTTCAGCCTGAATCTCCAGGTTAGGTTCCTCATAGAGCAATCCCAGTGCCAGAAAAAACGCATCCACACTGAGCAATGCAGGATCCCCTGGTGCCAATGCAAATGCCCAATTTTGAGGGTCGCCCCGCAGGAAAGATATTACAATCTTAACCTGCTGAGCAGGGTCTCCAGAGGAGCGAGATTTCAAAGAAAGAAACAATTTGCAATTGTTCCTGAAATTCAGGAAGGTAGATCTATCTCCAGAAAAAAACTCTGGAATAGGAATTCTAGGTTCAGACATGGGAGTGTGAACAACAAAATCCTGCATGTTTTGAACTTTTGCAGCAAGATTACTCAGGCTGGAAGCCAAACTCTGGACATCCATGTTAAACAGCTAAGGTCAGAGCCATTCAAGGGTTAAGAGGAGGTAAGAAGCAGCTAGACAGCAATTAAGGGCTAGGCAGCAAAACTCTGAGGGGGAAAAAAAAAAAAATTTCCCTTAAACACTTCTTTTTCTCCTGCTTCAGCCCAAACAATTAACACTTTGTGGGCCGGCTATACTGTCATGGATCCCAATGGCTGGGGATCGCACTGGACAAGCAAAATAACATAAATAACGGACGAGCTCTAGGGTGATGGAACCTGGGCTGACCGCTGCCCTACTCCTGACAAACACAACTAGAAATAGCCAGGGAGCGTGCCTACGTTGATTCTAGACGCCACGCGCCAGCCTAAGAGCTAACTAGCACTGCAGAGGAAATAAAGACCTAGCTTGCCTCCAGAGGAATGAACCCCAAAAGGTATAGTTGCCCCCCACATGTATTGACGGTGAAATGAGAGGAAGGCACGCACATAGAGATGAAAATAGGTTTAGCAAAATGAGGCCCGCTATAACTAGAAAGCAGAATGATACAAAAGGGGTCTGAGCGGTCAGCAAAAAACCCTAATCAAAAACCATCCTGAGATTACAAGAACCCATGTGCCAACTCATGGCACATGGGGAGAACCTCAGCCCACTAGAGCTACCAGCTAGCATAGAGTCATAATTAGCAAGCTGGACAAAAAACCAAACAACTGAAAAACAGAACTTAGCTTATCCTGAGAGATCTGGGAGCAGGTAGTCAGGAACCAAACTGAGCACATCTGAGTACATTGATAGCCGGCAAGGGAATGACAGGAAAGCCAGGTTAAATAGGAAACACATATATATATTATCAGCAAGGAAGGACTGTAGTTAAATAATATAATAAGATAAAATATAACTTTTAATAAATATTGCTAAAAAGAGTCGCTCGGACTCATAAAAAACATGAATCACAACATTCTAATCAATGCTGGCAATTAACACTAATGAGCCCAACGTAATGCTCCAAAAAACCAGCACGGTGGAAATACCCCACCACCTTATTATACAAACAGACACTGTATAAGAGGCAACATCTGTCATAGAGCCCCTAACAAGTGTACATCATAGAGATACAAGAACAGGGATATTATGATTGCTGTATACGTTTCAGAACAATCTCACCCAGAATGTAAATCGCTTCATAGAGACGCAGTGGTCCAAGAAATCCATATACATGAGGTGGCTCCTTAGGTGCCCTTTCCAAACCTCACTCGCATGAATTCAGCCACTTGCTACTTCTGTCCCTCATTCATATTTTCTCCCAACGCGTTTCCTTGTGGCAATGTCATCAGGGGAGAAGCCACTTTACAGAAAAATCATTAAGGTGTGTGTCGTCCACCCGACACAACACAGAGGGTGAAGTTTCTAAATAGGAAACACCCAGCCTCTGATGGACAGGTGGAAACCAGAGACCGCAACCCACCAAAGTCACCCAGTACCAGCCGTAACCACCAGAGGGAGCCCAAAAACAGAATCCACAACACTCTGTGTACAAAATCCATAGACAGTGAGGTGCTTATTACAGGATGGGGCGTAGCTGAGAAAGCTAACCCCGCCCACACCAGGTTCTCTGTGTACATAGTGCATAGACAGTGAGCTGCTTAGTTGCTGGACTAGTTTGACAAAGGTAATCTCTTAGTGATAAATCCTTCACAGTTAGTAAACAAAAGCTCACACTTTGTCAAGTGACACATCCCTGAATTCTGCGTTTCAGCCTCTATCTCATGCTGTCTTCAGATTACATAGCAAAAACCTGCTGACAGATTCCCTTTAATTTGCAGTAGACCCAGGAGGCTGAACTTGCATTAATTAAAGGGCTTTTTTTACAGGGGTAGATCCCAAGAAAAGTAAAACGTCTGTAAACAGACTGTTTGGTCTGAACTGGAATACCATACAGAGGAGGTCATGGACAGACACATTAAACTTTTTCTATTTTTACTGCCATGTTGTTTTTTTCAGTCATGCCACATATTTTTGATATGACGAAGATAACTTTGCTTCTGGCGTGAGTTGTCCTTTGTTTAGCTTTTATCCTTGTGATTGTGACTCCCTTCTTTCTCTTGTATAAATGTTAATAGAGTTCTTAAAAATCACAAGATCTTGACTACCGTATTTTGCCTTGTGAAAGTTACATGTATTAACTGAATATACGATATTGTTTCCTGGCAGCCTAAATATACAGTTTAAGCATTGCAGCAATGGGTGTGTATACCTTTTTCCGTATACTTGTAAACTGCATACCTTTATACAATTGTTATGGGATGATGGTTAGTTAGTAGAATGGAGAAAGCAAAAAAACCCCTAAAAAGAAAAAAAAAAAGTTCTCAGCTCTAAACACAAAATTATCAGAAATTTTATTTTAGAAGAGGAACAAAAAGAGGTTTTGTCAGATATAACCAGATAAGATCAGCTAAAAAAATAGGAAACTGATTTATAGGTGCAATATATCTGCTGGTCAAAATTAGCGAAATAAAAATTCTTAACTTTTTTTATATACAGTATTATATATATATATTTATATATATATATATATATATATATATATATATATATATATATATATATATATATACAGTACAGATCAAAAGTTTGGACACACCTTCTCATTTAAAGATTTTTATGTATTTTCATGACCATGAAAATTGTAAATTCACACTGAAGGCATCAAAACTATGAATTAACACATGTGGAATAATATACTTAACAAAAAAGTGTGAAACAACTGAAAATATGTCTTATATTCTAGGTTCTTCAAAGTAGCCACCTTTTGCTTTGATGACTGCTTTGCACACTCTTGGCATTCTCTTGATGAGCTTCAAGAGGTAGTCAACGGAAATGGTTTTCACTTCACAGGTGTGGCCTGTCAGGTTTAATAAGTGGGATTTCTTGCCTTATAAATGGGGTTGGGACCATCAGTTGTGTTGTGCAGAAGTCTGGTGGATACACGGCACAGAGGTTTAGCCCAATCAAATAGAATAGCAGGAATTTAAAAAAAAATTTAAGACGTTCGAAGTTACAAAGATATTGACCATGTTAAGATTTTTTTTAATTTGTCAGATATTGATCTTTCACTACTTCCATGCCCTTCACCTTCTTTTTTACTTCTCCCACACTTTCTTCTTCATCATCCTCAGCAGCATCTTTGACATCAACTTCTTCTTCACCTTATTCATCTTCTTCTTCATCTTCTACCTATTATTTTTTTTGTTACATTCTTCATATTCTTTTTATTAAACTATTATTCTTCTTCATATTCTACTTCTTCATCATATTCTTATTTGTGACAGGCATTCCTGTAGTTGTTGTCTATAAAAGTTTGAAGATTACACCTTCCGTTCTGCCTGTCACAAAAGAGTTACATTTGTCTGCGTTCAGTTAGGCCTGCAGCATCAGGCTTTATCCAGGGGCACCACGAGGAGGAACGGACTCACCCCCATACACTGCTTAGTCTTCTTCTGCTTATAATTTAGATAATATCTTTTGCTCTGATGTTTAGTCTTATGCTTAATGTTCTTCTGCTCTTTGTTCTGCAGCGTCTTGTTCTTCTGCTTCTCGGTCTTCCGTGTCGTCGTCTCCAGGGTCGTCGTCTCCGGGGTCGTCGTTGTCATCGGGGTGGTCTTCAGGGTCGTCGTCTCCAGGGTCGTCATCTCAGGGGTTGTTGTCTCTGGTGTCGTTGTCATCTTAGGGGTGGTCTTCAGGGTCGTCGTCTTTAGGGTCTTGAACTTGGAAATGTAGCAGAAGGTACATGAAGGCTGAGAAAATGCCGAGAACCAGCTGATGGAACTGGAACCCGGATGGCTACCCAAAGGTCCAAGAGCCAATGGAACTACCGAGGACCAGCTGACGTTACTGGAACCCGGTTAGTAAGCAGGATGTACCCGTGCCAGAAAGCACTACCAAGGACCACCTGACGTTGGTGGAACTCGGATACCCAGAAGGAGGCACCTAAGCCAAAGGCTCTGCCTGGAACCAGCTGACAGTACTGGAACCAGGATGGGGGCCTATTCAAGATTGTCATCCTACAGCCCCTAGCGGTGTTGGAGCCCAGGGTCAGCAGGAGGAGCAGAGTGCAGGCCGAAGCCTGCACTGGAGGCACTTTAATATCTGATGGAGTGTCAGCGTGGCGGTCGCAGGACACATTGTCGGTTACACAGCAGGGGAGCAGCTGACGTTACTGAACCCCACTAACACAGGAGCAATTGTTTTTCTCAGCACTTCCAGGCAGCAACTAGCGGTGTTGGAGCCCAGGGTCAGCAGGAGGAGCAGAGTATAGGCTGAGGCCTAATTGGAGCAAATTGAAAGTGAACCTTTAAACCCCCAGGCGTTAGTAACTAGAAGAGCCAGCTTGTGCAACAGTAATGCTGCACAAGGAAAAGGTTGCTCTTTTAATTATGCTCCTTGCACACGCTGAACGAAACACTTTTAAAATTGTGCCACTCATACCGTGAAACCGTCATGGAGGCGGGACTTTCCTTCTTAATGACACGCAGCACAGCTGTTAAAAATACCCCCTTGGCGCTGGGCGCAGCCTCCTGAGCGCTGCTTTTTTGTGTACCGGAGTCTGCGCTGTTATGTTATCCCTTGGCCATGCGCTGTTAGCGCTGCCCGTCTTCTGACATCATTTGGTGTCAGGCAGACTGGGCCTGTGAGGCCGCGCTGCCCGAGATCCCTCCTCGCAGTCTCTTCTGATTTAATCATACTGCGGGCCTGGGATCCATGGGCATGCGCAGTGCATATCTTCACCTCAGGCTCTCACTCATCTCCCTCCGCCTTCTTCAGACTGGGCCACTGCCGTGACGCGCGGTGCATATATTCGCCTCTCACTCATCTCCTTCCGCCTTCTTCAGACTAAAGCAGGCGAAAGGACGTGAGTGAGAGGCGAACATATTTACTGCGCAAGGCCATGAATCCCAGCCCCACAGTGTGAATAAATCACAAGACACTGCGGGGCTGGGATTCATGGGCAGCGCGACCGCACAGGCTGACATCAAATGATGTCAGAAGACAGGCAGCGCTAACAGCGCATGGCCAAGGGATAACATAACAGCGCAGACTCCGGTACACAAAAAAGCAGCGCTCAGGAGGAGACTGCGCATGGCCAAGGTTGAACAAAACAGCACAGGCTACTAGACAGATTCAAACAACGCTAAGGAGGTGGCGCACGGCGCCAAGGGGGTAGGGATGACGGCTGGGAAAGTCCCGTTACGAAGGAAAGCCCCACCTCCGGGACAGTTTTACGGCATCAGGGGACACATTGTATAAGTGTTAAGTTCAGCATGAGCAAGGAGCAAAACTAAAAGAGCTACCTGTACCTTGTGCAGCATTACTGCTGCACAAGGTGGCTCTTTCAGTAACAAACGCTTGGGGGGGGACAGGTTCCCTTAAATTTCAGTTGTTGTGTCAGCGTGGCGGTTGCAGGACACATTGCCGCATACACAGCTGGGGATCAGCTGACGTTACTAAAACCCAATAACACTGTTTTGACTGTGCAGAGGACTGTGCTCTCGCATCCGATGCAATATGCCAGTGTGACGTCGGCCTTAGGTCATTAGCAGAACAGAGGGAACAGGTAGGGTGATAGACAGACATACATTTTTTAATTTTATAAGATATTACTTTACAATATGTTATTAAAAGTAATTAATATTTGTGGCTTGAGGTGGAATGCTTTTGTGTAACACAGCAAAAAAATATATTGGATAGATCTGAAACTGCATGCAAACAATATTTTCAACTCAATTTTATTTTCCACGCGTATTTTTACTCTTTATAACACTCATTGTGTTGTAAGACACACATAGTGCAGTACCTCATGCCACTGGGCGCATTCAGGATGTATACATCGAGAAGTCAGGAAGAAAATAAGGAGGGAGGAAGCTTGCGCACTACACTGCCAAAACATGAACCAAAAATATCAGTCATGTGACCCTATGGGACATCCTGCACCTGCAAGGGAGATATCAAGACCGTCATATGACATGACGGTCCTGATAAATGTTCCCCCAACAGTGTATTATGAAATGTACGGAGACAAGAGGCTGGCCTACATTACAATTAACAGGAGAAAACTGTGATGAGTTATGAAAAAGGTGGAAAGGGTATGCAAAGATTTTAAAAGAAATAGCAAATCTAGGTTTATACATATTTGTACAACAGTAACAATAAACTTTACCTTGATTTTTTCCAGCACACAGCAGCACTCCCTGCCATTATCAGCCTAACCGACCGCTGCGCTCTGCAAAATGACTTTCGACTAACCTCTGCACTAATCCGTACCTCCCACTCCCGACTCCAAGACTTCTCCCGTGCTGCGCCAATCCTCTGGAATGCTCTACCCCAAGATATTAGGACCAGCCACAACTTGCATAGTTTTAAGCGCTCGCTCAAAACAAATTTGTTCAGAGCGGCCTGTCACGTTCCCTAATCAAACTCATTTTATGTTTGTGTGTGTGTGTAGCCCATTCACTATCTCCATCTACCCCCCACCCCCTGAAGATGGCTGGACCATCATTGTAAATAAGCTTCTGTACGTTGTATCTCCCCACCTCATTGTAGATTGTAAGCTCTCACGAGCAGGGTCGTCTTATTGTGCTTTATTACTGTATTGTTAACGTTGTTACCTATGACTGCTGTGTTTGAAACTGTTAAACTGTAAAGCTCTGCGGAATATGTTGGCGCTATATAAATAAAGATTATTATTATTATTATTATTGGCAGTGGAAGTTGTTAAAAAAGGGTTTTAATTGCTTGATGGACACCTAATTTTTAACTTGGAGCATGTACATTAGGGTCCTGTTTTGCACATGTACTGAATGGTAGAACACTTGGTCCTTGAGCATAAGATCAAAAAGAAAATCTTTTCTTGCAGCTGTGGGGTGACCCTTCGCATTCGTCTATTGGGCTCTAAACACCCCAGTCTGACACTGGGGAGACATGCTGCTACATCATTGGTAGAGAATGGAAAACTCCTTGTATCATTAGGCCGGTTTCACACGTCAGTGGCTCCGGTACGTGTGGTGACAGCTTTCTCACGTACCGGAGACACTGACTCACGTAGACACATTAAAATCAATGTGTCTCTGCACATGTCAGTGTGTTTTCACGGACCGTGTGTCCGTTTGAAAAACACGGAGACATGTGTTGTGAATTTGGTTTTGGGCTCCCCCGGTGGTCACTGGTGGTACTGGACTTGTCTTCACTTTCTCTGTTCACCTGTTTCCTCCAGGATATGGGAGTTTCCTATTTAGCCTTGCTGCTCAGTCATTGCCTTGCCGGTCATCAATGTAACCAGAGCTTTCTGTTGCATGTTCCTGCTCCTAGTCTTCTGATCAGCTAAGTTGGACTTTTGTCCTGAGTATTATTTTGCATTTTTGTTCCAGTTCACAGTTATGGTATATTTCTGTAGCTGGAAGCTCTTGTGAGCTGAAATTACCACTCCAGTCTCATGAGTTGATACTTGAGTTTAAAGTAATTTCAGGATGGTTTTGTAAATAGGGTTTTCAGCTGACCGTGAAGTTCCCTTTCTTATTTTTCTACTATCTAGTAAGTGGACCTCGCTTTGCTGAACCTGCCTTCATACTACGTATGTCTTTTCCCTCTGAACTCACCGTCAATACATGTGGGGGGCTTCTGTCACCTTTTTGGGGAATTTCCACTAGAGGTAAGCCAGGCCTGTTTTTCCTCTGCTAGGGTTAGTTAGTCCTCCGGCTGGCGCTGGGCGTCTAGGGATATACGTAGGCACGCTACCCGGCCACTGTTAGTTGTGCGGTAGGTTTAGCTCACGGTCAGCTCTAGATTCCATCATCCAAGAGCTAGTCCTGATTTATGCTTTTCTGATGTTCTCTTGCCATTGAGAACCATGACAGTATGACCGGCCATGTGTTAAAACTATTGGCAGAAGAAAGGAGAGAAAAAGAAGTCTGCAGATTTTTTTTTTTTTTTTTTCTGAGCTTGCTCAATAGTTGGCTCTTTAGCATTTCTGCTTAAATTGCAGCCTTTGTCTCTCTCTCCTTCTAATCCTTGAATGGCTCTGATCTCACCTAATTGAAATGGATCCTCAGAGTTTGGCTACAGGTTTGAGTAATCTTGCTGTGAAGGTTCAGAGTTTACAGGATTTTGTTATTCATGCTCCTGTATCTGAACCTAGAATTCCTTTACCAGAATTTTTCTCCGGGGATAGATCTCGTTTTCAGAATTTCAAATATAATTGTAGGTTGTTTCTGTCTTTGAGATCTCGCTCCGCTGGAGACCCCGTACAGCAGGTCAGGATTGTAATTTCCTTACTGCGGGGTGACCCTCAGGATTGGGCATTTGCATTGGCACCAGGGGATCCTGCGTTGCTCAATGTGGATGCGTTTTTTCTGGCTTTGGGGTTGCTTTATGAGGAACCTAATTCAGAGATTCAGGCTGAAAAAGCCTTGATGGCCCTATCTCAAGGGCAAGAGGAAGCTGAAATATACTGCCAAAAATTTCGCAAATGGTCTGTGCTTACTCAGTGGAATGAGTGTGCCTTGGCGGCGAATTTCAGAGAGGGTCTCTCTGATGCCATTAAAGATGTTATGGTGGGTGTCATGATCTCTGCAGGCAGAGATCATAGCAAGCCTATAGAGGGACAAGCTCTCGGAAGATGGAACTATACTGACCATGAACTAAGCCTGCCGCGCAACTAGAAATAGCCAGGTAGCATTTCCTATTTATTGCTAGATGCCCAGCTCTGGCCTAAGACCTAAATAGCTAGCAGAGGGAAATATAAGACCTGGCTCACCTCTAGAGAAATATTCCAAAGAAGACAGTAGCCCCCCACATATAATGACGGTGAGTTCAGATGAAACAACAAACGCAGCAGGAAAATAGTCTTAGCAAATTTGAGGTCCGCTTACTAGATAGCAGAAGACAGATAGTATACTTTCATGGTCAGCAGAAAAACACTAACAAAACACCATCCAGAGATTACCTTAAACTCTGGCATTAACTCATAACGCCAGAGTAGCAATCCCTGATCAACGAGAGCTTTCCAGACACAGTAACAAAACTTCAGCTGTGAACTGGAACAAATAGGCAAAACGAAACATGGACAAAAGTCCAACTTATCTAGTAGTTGTCAGAAGCAGGAACAAGCACTGAGAGGCATCAGATAACATTGTTGACCGGCAAGAAACCACCAGAGAAATGAGCTTAAATAGCGACACCCACTACTGATGGAACCAGGTGAAACAGGAAAGAGGATGACAAGTCCAATTCCACAAGCGGCCACCGGGGGAGCCCAGAATCCAAATTCACAACAGTACCCCCCCCTCAAGGAGGGGGCACCGAACCCTCACCAGATCCACCAGGGCGACCAGGATGAGCCCTATGGAAGGCACGAACAAGATCAGAAGCATGAACATCAGATGCATTGACCCAAGAATTATCCTCCTGGCCGTAACCCTTCCAGTTGACCAGATACTGGAGTCTCCGTCTGGAAACACGAGAGTCCAAAATTTTCTCCACAACGTACTCCAACTCACCCTCAACCAACACCGGAGCAGGAGGCTCAACCGAAGGTACAACAGGTACCTCATACCTGCGCAACAACGACCGATGAAAAACGTTATGAATGGAAAAGGACGCAGGGAGGTCCAAACGGAAAGAAACAGGATTAAGAATCTCCAATATTCTATAAGGGCCGATGAACCGAGGCTTAAACTTAGGAGAAGAGACCCTCATAGGGACAAAACGAGAAGACAACCACACCAAATCTCCAACACAAAGCCGAGAACCAACACGACGATGACGGTTGGCAAAACGCTGAGTCTTCTCCTGGGACAACTTCAAATTGTCCATAACCTGCCCCCAGATGTGATGCAATCTCTCCACCACCGCATCCACTCCAGGACAATCCGAGGATTCCACCTGACCGGAGGAAAATCGAGGGTGAAACCCCGAATTACAGAAAAATGGGGACACCAAGGTGGAAGAGCTGGCCCGATTATTGAGGGCGAACTCTGCCAATGGCAAAAAAGCAACCCAATCATCCTGGTCAGCAGAGACAAAACACCTCAGATATGTCTCCAGGGTCTGATTAGTCCGCTCGGTCTGGCCATTAGTCTGAGGGTGAAAAGCAGATGAAAAAGACAAATCTATGCCCATCCTAGCACAGAATGCCCGCCAAAATCTAGACACAAATTGGGTACCTCTGTCAGAAACAATATTCTCAGGAATACCGTGCAATCGGACAACATTCTGAAAAAACAGAGGAACCAACTCAGAAGAAGAAGGCAACTTGGGCAGAGGAACCAAATGGACCATTTTAGAGAAACGGTCACAGACCACCCAGATGACAGACATCTTCTGGGAAACAGGCAGATCTGAAATAAAATCCATCGAGATGTGTGTCCAAGGCCTCTTAGGAATAGGCAAGGGCAACAGCAGTCCGCTAGCCCGAGAACTACAAGACTTGGCCCGAGCACAAATGTCACATGACTGCACAAAGACTCGCACATCTCGTGACAGGGAAGGCCACCAGAAGGATCTTGCCACCAAATCCCTGGTACCAAAAATTCCGGGATGACCCGCCAATGCAGAAGAATGTACCTCAGAGATGACTCTACTGGTCCAATCATCCGGAACAAACAGTCTATCAGGCGGACAACGATCCGGTCTATCCGCCTGAAACTCTTGCAAGGACCGCCGCAGATCAGGAGAAACGGCCGACAAAATTACTCCCTCCCTAAGGATACCTGTGGGTTCAGCATCACCAGGAGAGTCCGGGTCAAAACTCCTAGAAAGGGCATCTGCCTTAACATTCTTAGAACCCGGCAGGCATGACACCACAAAATTAAAGCGAGAAAAAAACAAAGACCAGCGCGCCTGTCTAGGATTCAGGCGCCTGGCAGTCTCAAGATAAATCAAATTTTTGTGGTCAGTCAATACCACCACCTGATGCTTAGCCCCCTCTAGCCAATGGCGCCACTCCTCAAACGCCCACTTCATGGCCAAAAGCTCCCTATTCCCAACATCATAATTCCGCTCTGCGGGCGAAAATTTGCGAGAAAAGAAGGCACAAGGCCTAATGACGGAGCAGTCGGAAGCTTTCTGCGACAACACTGCCCCAGCTCCGATCTCCGAAGCGTCAACCTCAACCTGAAAAGGCAGATTCACATCAGGCTGACGTAACACAGGGGCAGAGGCAAAACGGTGCTTAAGCTCCTGAAAGGCCTCTACAGCATGAGGGGACCAATTAGCAACATCAGCGCCATGTCTGGTCAAATCAGTCAGTGGTTTAACGACATCCGAAAAACCAGCAATAAATCGGCGGTAAAAGTTGGCAAAGCCCAAAAATCTCTGAAGACCCTTAAGAGAGGAGGGCTGAGTCCAGTCACAAATAGCTTGCACCTTGACGGGATCCATCTCAATGGAAGAGGGAGAAAAAATATACCCCAAAAAGGAAATTTTCTGGACCCCAAAAACGCACTTAGACCCCTTCACACATAAAGAATTAGACCGCAGAACCTGAAAAACTCTCCTGACCTGCTGGACATGAGAGTCCCAGTCATCAGAAAAAATCAGAATATCATCCAGATATATTATCATAAATTTATCCAGAAAATCGCGGAAAATATCATGCATAAAAGACTGGAAAACTGAAGGGGCATTAGAAAGACCAAAAGGCATGACCAAATACTCAAAGTGGCCCTCGGGCGTATTAAATGCGGTCTTCCACTCATCCCCCTGCCTGATCCGCACCAAATTATACGCCCCACGAAGATCAATTTTAGAGAACCATTTAGCACCCTCTATACGAGCAAACAAATCAGTAAGCAATGGCAATGGGTATTGGTACTTAACAGTGATCTTATTCAGAAGCCGATAATCAATACATGGTCTCAAAGAGCCGTCCTTTTTTGAGACAAAGAAAAACCCAGCTCCCAAGGGAGAAGAAGATGGACGAATATGTCCCTTTTCCAAAGACTCCTTTATATATTCCCGCATAGCAGCATGTTCCGGCACAGACAGATTAAACAAACGACCCTTTGGATATTTGCAACCCGGTATCAAATCTATGGCACAATCGCACTCACGGTGCGGAGGTAACGACCCAAGCTTGGGTTCGTCAAAGACGTCTTGATAATCAGAGAGGAACTCAGGGACTTCAGAGGGAATGGACGACGAAATAGAAACCAAAGGTAAGTCCCCATGCATACCCTTACATCCCCAGCTCAACACAGACATTGCTCTCCAGTCCAAGACTGGATTGTGAGACTGCAACCATGGCAATCCCAGTACCAAATCGTCATGTAAATTATACAGCACCAGGAAACGAATAATCTCCTGGTGATCCGGATTGATACGCATGGTTACTTGTGTCCAGTATTGTGGTTTATTATTAGCCAATGGGGTGGAGTCAATCCCCTTCAGAGGAATAAGAGTCTCCAAAGGCTCTAAATCAAAACCACAACGATTGGCAAAGGACCAATCCATAAGACTCAGAGCGGCGCCAGAGTCAACATAGGCGTCCGTGGCAATGGATGACAAAGAGCAAATCAGGGTTACAGACAAAATAAACTTAGACTGAATGGTGCTAATGGAAACAGACTTATCAAGCTTCTTTGTACGCCTAGAGCATGCTGATATAACATGAGTAGAATCCCCACAATAGAAGCACAATCCACTCTTCCGTCTAAAATTCTGTCGCTCGCTCCTGGACAGAATTCTATCACACTGCATACTCTCTGGCGTCTCTTCCATAGACACCGCCAGATGGTGCACCGGTCTGCGCTCCCGCAGACGCCTATCAATCTGAATAGCCATTGTCATGGACTCATTCAGACCTGCAGGCACAGGGAACCCCACCATAACATCCTTAACGGCATCAGAGAGACCTTCTCTGAAAGTTGCCGCCAAGGCGCACTCATTCCACTGAGTAAGCACAGACCATCTACGGAATTTTTGGCAGTAAACCTCAGCTTCGTCCTGCCCCTGAGATAGTGCCATCAAAGTTCCTTCTGCCTGAAGTTCCAAATGAGGTTCCTCATAAAGCAAGCCCAAGGCCAGAAAAAACGCATCCACATCGCGCAACGCAGGATCCCCTGCTGGCAATGAGAAGGCCCAATCTTGAGGGTCACCCCTGAGCAAGGAAATCACAATCCTAACCTGCTGAGCAGGGTCTCCAGCTGAACGAGACTTCAGGGACAAATAAAGCTTACAATTATTTCGGAAATTCTGGAAGCTAGCCCTATTCCCCGTGAAGAACTCCGGCAAAGGAATTCTCGGCTCAGATACTGGAGCATGTACCACAAAATCTTGTAAATTTTGTACTTTCGTGATGAGATTATTCAAACCCGCAGTTACACTCTGAAGATCCATTATTGTCAGGTGCACACAGAGCCATACAGAGATTAGGAGGAGAGAGAGAAAAAAGACTGCAGCAAGGCAAACTGGAGGAAAAAAAAAAAAAAATTCCAGCAGACTTCTTATAACTCTCCTTTCTCAACCTGGGTCTTTAACACTTTATGTCCGGTCAAACTGTCATGATCTCTGCAGGCAGAGATCATAGCAAGCCTATAGAGGGACAAGCTCTCGGAAGATGGAACTATACTGACCATGAACTAAGCCTGCCGCGCAACTAGAAATAGCCAGGTAGCATTTCCTATTTATTGCTAGATGCCCAGCTCTGGCCTAAGACCTAAATAGCTAGCAGAGGGAAATATAAGACCTGGCTCACCTCTAGAGAAATATTCCAAAGAAGACAGTAGCCCCCCACATATAATGACGGTGAGTTCAGATGAAACAACAAACGCAGCAGGAAAATAGTCTTAGCAAATTTGAGGTCCGCTTACTAGATAGCAGAAGACAGATAGTATACTTTCATGGTCAGCAGAAAAACACTAACAAAACACCATCCAGAGATTACCTTAAACTCTGGCATTAACTCATAACGCCAGAGTAGCAATCCCTGATCAACGAGAGCTTTCCAGACACAGTAACAAAACTTCAGCTGTGAACTGGAACAAATAGGCAAAACGAAACATGGACAAAAGTCCAACTTATCTAGTAGTTGTCAGAAGCAGGAACAAACACTGAGAGGCATCAGATAACATTGTTGACCGGCAAGAAACCACCAGAGAAATGAGCTTAAATAGCGACACCCACTACTGATGGAACCAGGTGAAACAGGAAAGAGGATGACAAGTCCAATTCCACAAGCGGCCACCGGGGGAGCCCAGAATCCAAATTCACAACAGGTGGGGTTCCCTGTGCCTACAGGTCTGAATGAGTCCATGACAATGGCTATTCAGATTGATCGGCGTTTGCGGGAGCGCAAACCTGTGCACCATTTGGCGGTGTCTCCTGAGAAGGCGCCAGAGAATATGCAATGTGATAGAATTCTGTCCAGAAGCGAACGGCAGAATTTTAGGCGAAAAAATGGGTTGTGCTTCTATTGTGGTGATTCAACTCATGTTATATCAGCATGCTCTAAACGTACAAAAAAAGTTGATAAGTCTATTTCAATTGGCACTTTGCAGTCTAAGTTTATTTTATCTGTGACCTTGATTTGTTCTTTGTCGTCAATTACCGCGGACGCCTATGTCGACTCTGGCGCCGCTTTGAGTCTTATGGATTGGTCCTTTGCCAGGCGCTGTGGGTTTAATTTAGAGCCTCTGGAAGTTCCTATACCTCTGAAGGGTATTGACTCTACGCCATTGGCTAGTAATAAACCACAATACTGGACACAAGTGACTATGCGTATGAATCCGGACCATCAGGAGACGATTCGCTTCCTTGTGTTGTACAATCTACATGATGTTCTGGTACTTGGATTGCCATGGCTGCAAGCCCATAATCCAGTCCTTGACTGGAAAGCAATGTCTGTGTTAAGCTGGGGATGTCAGGGGGCTCATGGGGACGTACCTTTGGTTTCCATTTCGTCATCTATTCCCTCTGAGATTCCGGAATTTTTATCTGATTATCGTGATGTTTTTGAGGAGCCTAAGCTTGGTTCACTACCTCCTCACAGAGATTGCGATTGTACCATAGATCTGATTCCGGGCAGTAAATTTCCAAAGGGTCGTTTATTTAATCTATCTGTGCCTGAACATGCTGCTATGCGAGAATATATTAAGGAGTCCCTGGAAAAGGGACATATTCGTCCATCTTCCTCTCCCTTAGGAGCCGTTTTTTTCTTTGTATCTAAAAAAGATGGCTCTTTGAGGCCGTCTATTGATTATCGACTCTTGAATAAAATCACAGTCAAATATCAGTATCCTCTGCCACTGCTGACTGATTTGTTTGCTCGAATAAAGGGGGCTAAGTGGTTCTCTAAGATTGATCTCCGTGGGGCGTATAATTTGGTGCGAATTAAGCAGGGGGATGAGTGGAAAACCGCATTTAATACGCCCGAGGGCCACTTTGAGTATCTAGTAATGCCTTTTGGTCTTTCAAATGCCCCTTCTGTCTTTCAGTCCTTTATGCATAACATTTTCCGTGAATACCTGGATAAATTTATGATTGTGTATCTTGATGATATTTTGATTTTTTCGGATGACTGGGACTCTCATGTCCAACAGGTCAGGAGGGTTTTTCAGGTTTTACGGTCTAATTCCTTGTGTGTGAAGGGTTCTAAGTGTGTTTTTGGGGTTCAAAAAATTTCTTTTTTGGGGTACATTTTTTCCCCCTCGTCCATTGAGATGGACCCTGTCAAGGTTCGGGCTATTTGTGATTGGACGCAGCCTTCTTCTCTTAAAAGCCTTCAGAAATTTTTAGGCTTTGCTAATTTTTATCGTCGATTTATTACTGGTTTTTCTGATGTTGCTAAACCTTTGACTGATTTGACCAAGAAGGGTGCTGATGTTGCTGATTGGTCCCCTGCTGCTGTGGAGGCCTTTCGGGAGCTTAAGCGCCGCTTTTCCTCTGCCCCTGTGTTGCGTCAGCCTGATGTTACTCTTCCTTTTCAGGTTGAGGTCGACGCTTCTGAGATCGGAGCGGGGGCAGTTTTGTCGCAGAAAAGTTCCGACTGCTCCGTGATGAGACCTTGTGCTTTCTTTTCTCGAAAGTTTTCGCCTGCTGAACGAAATTATGATGTTGGTAATCGGGAGCTTTTGGCTATGAAGTGGGCTTTTGAGGAGTGGCGTCATTGGCTCGAGGGGGCCAGACATCAGGTGGTGGTATTAACCGATCACAAGAATTTGATTTATCTTGAGTCTGCCAGGCGCCTGAATCCTAGACAGGCGCGCTGGTCGTTGTTTTTCTCTCGGTTTAATTTTGTGGTTTCATACCTACCGGGTACTAAAAATGTGAAGGCGGATGCCCTTTCTAGGAGTTTCGAGCCTGATTCCCCTGGTGATTCTGAACCTACTGGTATTCTTAAGGATGGTGTAATATTGTCTGCTGTCTCCCCGGACCTGCGACGGGCCTTGCAGGAGTTTCAGGCGGATAAACCTGATCGATGCCCGCCTGGTAGACTGTTTGTTCCCGATGATTGGACCAATAGAGTCATCTCGGAGGTTCATTCTTCGGCGTTGGCAGGTCATCCTGGAATCTTTGGTACCAGGGATTTGGTGGCTAGGTCCTTCTGGTGGCCTTCCCTGTCTCGAGATGTACGAGTTTTTGTGCAGTCTTGTGATGTTTGTGCTCGGGCCAAGCCTTGTTGTTCTCGGGCCAGTGGATTGTTGTTATCCTTGCCTATTCCGAAGAGGCCTTGGACCCACATCTCTATGGATTTTATTTCTGATCTCCCTGTTTCTCAGAAAATGTCTGTCATCTGGGTGGTGTGTGACCGTTTCTCTAAGATGGTTCATTTGGTTCCCTTGCCTAAATTGCCTTCCTCATCCGAGTTGGTTCCTCTATTTTTTCAGAATGTGGTTCGCTTGCATGGCATTCCGGAGAATATCGTTTCTGACAGGGGGACCCAGTTCGTGTCTAGATTCTGGCGGGCGTTCTGTGCTAGGATGGGCATTGATTTGTCGTTTTCGTCTGCGTTCCATCCCCAGACTAATGGCCAGACCGAACGAACTAATCAGACATTGGAGACTTATTTGAGGTGTTTTGTGTCTGCGGATCAGGATGACTGGGTTGCCTTTTTGCCGTTGGCGGAGTTTGCCCTCAATAATCGGGCTAGTTCTGCCACTTTGGTTTCTCCATTTTTTTGCAATTCGGGGTTTCATCCTCGTTTTTCTTCCGGTCAGGTGGAGTCTTCGGATTGTCCTGGAGTGGATGCTGTGGTGGATAGGTTGCATCAGATTTGGGGGCAGGTAATGGACAATTTGGAGTTGTCTCAGGAGAGGACTCAGCGTTTTGCCAACCGCCGTCGTCGTGTTGGTCCTCATCTTCGTGTTGGGGACTTGGTGTGGTTGTCTTCCCGTTTTGTCCCTATGAGGGTTTCTTCCCCCAAGTTTAAGCCTCGGTTCATCGGCCCATGTAAGATTTTGGAGATTCTTAACCCTGTGTCCTTTCGATTAGAACTCCCTGCATCTTTTTCTATTCATAATGTCTTCCATCGGTCATTATTGCGCAGGTATGAGGTACCTGTTGTGCCTTCCGTTGAGCCGCCTGCTCCGGTGTTGGTTGAGGGTGAGTTGGAGTACATCGTGGAGAAGATCTTGGACTCCCGTGTTTCCAGACGGAAACTTCAGTATTTGGTCAAGTGGAAGGGTTACGGTCAGGAGGATAATTCGTGGGTGACAGCCTCTGATGTCCATGCCTCTGATCTGGTCCGTGCCTTTCATAGGGCTCATCCTGATCGGCCTCGGGGTTGTTGTGAGGGTTCGGTGCCCCCTCCTTAAGGGGGGGGTACTGTTGTGAATTTGGTTTTGGGCTCCCCCGGTGGTCACTGGTGGTACTGGACTTGTCTTCACTTTCTCTGTTCACCTGTTTCCTCCAGGATATGGGAGTTTCCTATTTAGCCTTGCTGCTCAGTCATTGCCTTGCCGGTCATCAATGTAACCAGAGCTTTCTGTTGCATGTTCCTGCTCCTAGTCTTCTGATCAGCTAAGTTGGACTTTTGTCCTGAGTATTATTTTGCATTTTTGTTCCAGTTCACAGTTATGGTATATTTCTGTAGCTGGAAGCTCTTGTGAGCTGAAATTACCACTCCAGTCTCATGAGTTGATACTTGAGTTTAAAGTAATTTCAGGATGGTTTTGTAAATAGGGTTTTCAGCTGACCGTGAAGTTCCCTTTCTTATTTTTCTACTATCTAGTAAGTGGACCTCGCTTTGCTGAACCTGCCTTCATACTACGTATGTATTTTCCCTCTGAACTCACCGTCAATACATGTGGGGGGCTTCTGTCACCTTTTTGGGGAATTTCCACTAGAGGTAAGCTAGGCCTGTTTTTCCTCTGCCAGGGTTAGTTAGTCCTCCGGCTGGCGCTGGGCGTCTAGGGATATACGTAGGCACGCTACCCGGCCACTGTTAGTTGTGCGGTAGGTTTAGCTCACGGTCAGCTCTAGATTCCATCATCCAAGAGCTAGTCCTGATTTATGCTTTTCTGAAGTTCTCTTGCCATTGAGAACCATGACAAAATAGTCACTAGATGGTACACTACCCCAACTCTATCTCATCTTTGGTATCCTAATTCTTCACCAACCTGTTGGAGATGTACTAAAGACGTTGGTACTTTTCTGCATATGTGGTGGTCTTGTGAAATACTACAAACTTTTTGGAAAGAAGTATTAAAACATATAACTAAAATATGCAAATTACTACATCCACCCTCCCTGACACTCATTTTTTTAAACTGGAAGGGGGACAACTCGAAATATAAAAATAAATCCCTGTTGGCTTTCCTTCTATCAGCAGCTAAGCTTCTTATCCCAGTCCACTGGTTGACTAAAAACTGCCCGAGCATTTCGGATTCGGTCAACAAAGTGGACCAGTTATACTATATAGAAGAAATTTCTGCTTTCACTTTTTTCTCACAAGAGAAATTCCACACAACATAGGTCCCCTGGAAATCTTTCAGATCTAGTGATGAGTATTTGGCTCTCATTAACAATTAGAAATCTCTTTAGAGGTTTGGATCTCTTCCTAATCCAGAAATGAACGTGTCGATGTCCCCCCTCTAAATTCCTTGCACCTATTTTACGATAAGCCGAACCCTCCCCTTCTAGTGAATCTATCACCTACCCCCTTTCTCCTCTTCTTTCTTTCTATTTACAGTATGTGTGTATTGGTTAAATGTCGCATTAATGTGGAGTTGTTTTTGGTTTCTGATCTAGCCTTCGGGAAGTCACAAGACTTCAAATCTGAACTTTCTTAATGATTGCATCTTACTGTAATCTTATGTTTATCCACATGTTTATCTACATGTTCATCACTAATGTTACATGTTATTATTGAACTAGCCTTCCCGAGATTGGGTTATATGTCATACTGATGTATCTCAAATCCACATGTTACCATTTACCTATCTGTTATTTGTGTAAAACTAATAAAAAGAAACTTAAAACAAACGAAGACTGACTTCCAAACTGTTTTGTTCACCGATGAGTGCCGCGCAACGCTCGATTGTCCAGATGGATGGAGTGGAGGATGGCTGGTTGATGGACACCCCATGAACACAAGGCTAAGGCGCAAACAAGGAGGTGGAGTAATGTTTTGGGCTGGAATCATGGGGAGAGAGATTGTCGGCCCCTTTATGATCCCTGAAGGGGTAAAGATGAACTCCATAATCTATGTGGAGTTTCTAAAACAACACTTCCTGCCATGGTTCAAGAGGAAGAACCGCAGCAAGATCATTTTCATGCATGATAATGCACCATCTCATGCTGCAAAAAACACATCTGCATCTCTGGCTGCTATGGGCATAAAAGAGGACAAACTTATGGTGTGGCCACCATCTTCCCTTGACCTCAACCCCATTGAGAACCTCTGGAGCATCATCAAAAGGAGTGTCTATGATGGCGGGAGGCAGTTCACATCTAAGCAACAGCTCTGGGAGGGTATTCTGTCCACATGCAAAACAAATGAAGCAGAAACCATCCAAAAACTGACAAATTCAATGGACGAGAGAGTTCAGAAGCTTTTTTCGAACAAGGGGTCCTATGTGCAAATGTAACATCACCTAGAATAAAGTTTTCACTTGAAAACTGTTTGATTTCATTTTGTAATAAGCTGATAATGTTTATAACTTCACAATTGACCTTTTTTTGTTCAAAATAAAAAAAAGAGGTTGAAAACTCTGCTGTGCATAATAATTTGGAACATGCATTTTGAGTGTTTATTTTTTTTTAAAAAGATACTGTTTTCATAGGCATTTTTTTCCAAAACATTGCAATTATACTAGAATAGTAGATGACTGGAAAATAACAATGACTGCAATTCAGATAGGTAATTTAGAGAAAATATGAGGAAATATTATTTGCATAATAATTTGGAACACAGTGTATATATAGACTGTATATATGTTATAAGGAATATTTGAGGCCATGGAACCATTCTATGTCCATTTTGCAAGCCGTCGAGAAAATTTCGCCATACGGATGCCACACGGATGGCACACGGATAATTGTAGGAGAAAAAATTGCATCCTCGCATTGAATACGGATCACTGTTCAGGAAATTTTCTGCTTATCTCGGCCATCAAAAACGGACTGTATTTTTATATGTTGTGTGTGACTCCGGCCTAACTCCCAAACTGATTGCATTGTTTACTGACAAGGTATAAAACATTTTGAAAACACACCTAATACATTATTAACGACATTTTACCATGTTTATTTTCACACATGGAAATAAGTGATTTTTCCTTTTCGCTTCTGAACTATACAGAGTTCTGATATTTTATTTCAGATTATGTGCAGAACTTGAACTTGTTTCATTTGACTACTTGTGGTTCAAGGTAAGCTGATTCTGTGAATAATTAATGTCTTACTGGATGTAGTTGACAACATTCTGGCCATGAAGTACATTTTGATGATAGTTCTAGCAAGTTACTGGTGAAACTCTTCCAAGGTTCTGTTAACATACAAAAATAAGCGATTTACGTGAATAACTTCTGAACTACACATAGAGTTGATAATTTTTTTGGCAAATATTGTTCAGGACATTGAGCTGGTCATTTTGAGTACTAGTAGTCTAGAGTACCTGTTTTCAAATTGAACTTACGTATGATTGAGTGTGTTTGATTATGCGCGACATAAGCGATTTACGTGAATAACTTCTGAACTACACAGAGTTGATAATTTTTTTGGTAAATATTATTCAGGACATTGATATGTTCATTTTTAATACTAGTGGTCAAGGGTACCTGTTTTCAAATTGAATTTACGTACGATTGAGTGCGTTTGATTATGTGCGGCATAAGCGATTTACGTGAATAACCCAGGACCACAAGTAGTCAAAATAAACATCTCAAAGTCCTGATCAAAATTTTACCCAAACAATATCCACTCTATGTATAATTAACCATGCATGAAAATCGAATAGCTAACTAATAACAAATAGCTAACTGCCATATATGAAAATCGAATAGCTAACTAATAACTAATAGCTAACTGCCATACATGAAAATCGAATAGCTAATAACTAATAGCTAACTGCAGACTAACTTGAGTCCGGTGAGTCCAGGCTGGAACTTCAGACTTAAATAAGTTGTCCACTACAATAATTTTTTTTTTTTCATAAATCTTGCAATTATGTGCTACTGAAAACATCCACTGTCTTTATTTTAGCAATATTACCTTTTATCATGCTGTAGCAGCACATCTTCAGTGCTGGATCTAGCTCTCATGGGGTTAATCGACAACTTCCTTTCTCCTGAGTTATTGTGCTCTAATACTACAAGTTCCATGATGCATTGCACTGCCACTAAGCAGGAACCTCCTCTAGCTTCAAAAAGATTTGTGATGTCATTTCTGTCCAACCTCCTCTTTTACATTTGTCCAACGCACACTCCATTACACACAGATGTCTCTCTCTAACATCATGTCCTCCCTCTATCTGAAACTGAACCTGTCAAAAACTGAACTCCTCGTGTTCTCTCCCTCTACTAACCTACCTTTGCCTGACATTGCCATCTCCGTGTGCGGTTCCACCATTACTCCAAAGCAACATGCCCGCTGCCTTGGGGTCATCCTTGATTCCGAGCTTTCATTCATCCCCCACATCCGATCACTGGCTCGCTCTTCCTATCTGCATCTCAAAAACATTTCTAGAATTCGCCCTTTTTTTACTTTCGACTCTGCAAAAACTCTTACTGTCTCACTTATTCATTCTCGTCTGGACTATTGTAAATCTCTACTAATCGGCCTCCCTCTTACCAAACTCTCCCCGCTCCAATCTGTCCTGAATGCTGCTGCCAGGATCATATGCCTCACCAACCATTACACCGATGCCTCTACCTTATGCCAGTCATTACACTGGCTACCCATCCACTCCAGAATCCAGTACAAAACTACTACCCTCATCCAAAAAGCAGTCCATGGCTCAGCACCACCCTACATCTCCTCTCTGGTCTCAGTCTACCACCCTACCCGTGCCCTCCGCTCCGCTAATGACCTCAGGTTAGCATCCTCAATAATCAGAACCTCCCATTCCCGTCTCCAAGACTTTACACGTGCTGCGCCAATTCTTTGGAATGCACTACCCAGGTTAATACGATTAATCCCCAATCCCCACAGTTTTAAGCGTGCCCTAAAAACGCATTTGTTCAGACTGGCCTACCGCCTCAACGCATTAACCTAACTATCCCTGTGTGGCCTAAAAAAAATAAAAAAATAAATAAATAAATAAAAATAAACATTATCAGGTTCCTCTCATCATGTTCTCATACACTTTATGCAGTTAATAGCCCTCTGTGTCTGTACTGCTACATACTTAGGCAGTTAACTGGTTCATGCAGCTTTACATGAACACCCGAGCCTTACACTATGGCTGGTCCGAACAACTAAAGCAATTGTTACCATCCACATCTCGTGTCTCCCCTTTTCCTCATAGTTTGTAAGCTTGCGAGCAGGGCCCTCATTCCTCCTGGTATCTGTTTTGAACTGTGATTTCTGTTATGCTGTAATGTCTATTGTCTGTACAAGTCCCCTCTATAAGTTGTAAAGCGCTGCGGAATATGTTGGCGCTATATAAATAAAAATTATTATTATAGATAGATAGATAGATAGATACAGAGATATAGGATGGATAGATAGATACATACAGATATATCTATATATCTATGTCTATTTCCATAGATATGTCCATATCCATGTTTCTAAACCCCCTTCACCCCTGGAGCTTTTTTCGTTTATCTCTCCCCTTCTTTCCAGAGCCATAATGTTTCCATCAATATGGCCATGTGAGGGCTTATCTTTTGCGGGACAAGTTCTACTTTTGAACGACACCATTGGTTTTACCATGTCGTGTAACAGAAAATGTGAAAAAAAAGTCAAAGTGCGATGAAATTGCAAAAAAAGTGCAATCCCACACTTGTTTTTTGCTTGGCTTTTTTGCTAGGTTCACTAAATGCTAAGGCTGTGCACACGTTGCGGATTTGATTGCAGATCCGCAGGGTTTTTTGCTGCCCAGAGTTGCATCAAATCCGCAGTGTAGTGCTCAACCAATGTAAGTCTATGGGAGCAGCAGACTTGTTGTGCACATGCTGCGGAAAAAGACACACCGAAACGCAGCTTTTTTTTTTCAGCAGCATATCACTTCTTTTTTTGCCAAACTGCAGCGTTTCTGTACCCATAGACTTTCATTGAGTCGGGCACATCTGCAGCAAAACCGCAGATGTAAAAAAGAGCTGCAGTTTAGATGCGGATGTGGGTCCGAGAAACGCTGCAGTTCGGGAGGAGGGAAGTGTGTGGGCAGTGATGGTGTGCGTGTATGTGTGTGCGGACGGGGTCTGCGGGACTGTTCGGGTGTGTGCGGGACTGTTCGGGTGTGTGCGGGGCTGTGCGGGGGGTCTTTTGGGGTGTGTGCAGGCATCATCTCATGGGACTACAAGTACGCAGCATCCAATTTGCAGCTAATTTGGATGTAATCTGGACAGTGGACACGCACCCTACACTATTCATACATCTATCAATAGATATATCTATCCAGATATATCTATAGAAAGATATAGGAATAGATAGATGTATGCATCTATAGATCTATCTATATGTAGCTCTGTCTATCCATTTCATCTATCATCTATATGTCTATCTATCTGTGTGTAATTGAGTGTGGGTTGGACAAATGTAAAAGAGGAGGTTGGATAATAATGACATCACAAATCTTTTTTTTGTTCAATAATACATCTTTATTTAGCTTTCAAAAATGCATACAAAAACGCACAAAAAACACCCAAAAACCGCACCAAAAAAAATTAAAAAATGCATCAAAAGCGCGAAAAAACTCCACAAAAAACTGCATCAAAACTGCAGCAAAAACTGCATCAAAACCGCACCAAAAACTGCATCAAAACCGCACCAAAAACTGCATCAAAAGGGTATGTGCACACGCTGCGGATTTTGCTGCGGAACCGCAGCGTTTCCGCAGCTGCGGGTCCGCAGCGGTTTCCCATGAGTTTACAGTACAATATAAACCTATGGGAAATGAATTCCGCAGTGTACATGCTGCGGAAAAAACGAGCGGAAACGCATCGGTTTATATTCCGCAGCATGTCATTTCTTTGTGCGGATTGCGCTGCGGGTTTAAACCTGCTCCAATAGAAAACTGCAGGTGTAAATCCGCAGCGGAAACCGCTATAGAAACCGCGATAAATCCGCAGTAATAACCACAGCGGTTTTGCACTGCGGATTTATCAAATCCGCTGCAGAAAATTCCGCAGCGGAATCCGCAGCGTGGGCACATGGCCTAAACGCACAAAAAACTGCTTCAAAACCGCACCAAAAACTGCATCAAAACCACACCAAATACTGCATCAAAACCGCACCAAATACTGCACCAAAAGTTCGCCAAAAACTGCATAAAAAAGCATCAAAAACCTGAATCAAAACCACGCAAAAAAGCACCAAATACTGCAGCAAAAACTGAATCAAAACCGCGCAAAAACCGCACCAAAAACTGCATCAAAACTGCTCCAAATATTGCATCAAAAATGCACCAAAAATGCATCAAACCCTCACCAAGAACTGTATCAAAAACTGCAGCAAAACGGCACCAAAAACAGCATCAAAACCGCACCAACAACAGCATCAAAACCGCACCAAATACTGCATCATAACCGCACCAAAAACTGCATCAAAACAGCACCAAATACTGCATCAAAACCACACCAAATACTGCATCAAAACTGCACCAAAAACTGCATCAAAACCGCACCAAAAACTGCATCATAACCGCACCAAAAACTGCATCAAAACTGAATCAAAAACTGCATCAAAACTTCACCAAAAACTGCATAAAAAAGCATCAAAAACCTGAATCAAAACCACGCAAAAAACCGCACCAAATACTGCAGCAAAAACTGAATCAAAACCACGCAAAAACCGCACCAAGAACTGCATCAAAACCACACAAAAAACCCGCATGAAAACCACGCAAAAAATATGAAAAAAACGTGAAAAAAATGCATAAAAAACGCAGCTGCGTTTTCAGCAAGGAGATGCAGATTTTGTGCAGAAAATTCTGCACCCAAATCTGCAACGTGTGCACACAGCATAAAATTGACCTGCCATTATGATTTTCCAGGTCATTACGAGTTCATAGACACCAAACACGTGTAGATTATTTTTTATCTAAGTGGTAAAAAAAAATTCAAAACTTTGCTAAAAAGAAATAAAATAATTGCGCCGTTTTCCGATACCCGTAGCGTCTATATTTTCTGAGATATTGGGTCGGGTGAGGGCTAATTTTTTGCTCGCCGAGCTGACGTTTTTAATGATACCACTTTTGTGCAGATACGTTATTTTGATTGCCCATTATTGCATTTTGATGCAATGTCGCGGCGACCAAAAAAACATAATTTTTTTTGTTGTAATGAAAACAACTGACATGTTGCTCACCGCCGAAGCCCACCTCAAAGCGTGGGGATAATGCCAGCTGATGTACTATTCCGTCAGCTGGCAGAAAGGGGTTAATGAACAATATGTTTCAGTTAAAAAAAAACGAAGAAAAAAAAATATGGCGTGGGCTCCCGCGAAATTTTCTGCGCCAGAGGGGGAAAGCCGACAGCCGAGGGCCAATATTTGTAGCCTGCTATGAATATCAGCCCGCAGCTGTCTGCGTAGCCTTTACTGGCTATTAAAATAGGGGGACCCCCCAAAAAAATGACGTGGGGTCCCCCTATATTTCATAGCCAGAAAGGCTACGCAGACAGCTGCGGGCTGATATTCATAGCCTAGAGAGGGGCCATGGATATTGGCCCTCCCCCCAGCTACAAATACCAGTCCGCAGCCGCCCCAGAAATGGCGCATCTGTAAGATGCGCCAATTCCGGCACTTAGCCCCTATCTTCCCACTCCGGTGTAGCGGTGGGATATGGGGTAATAAGGGGTTAATGTCACCTTGCTATTGTAAGGTGACATTAAGCCGGGTTAATAACGGAGAGGCGTCAATAAGACGCCTATCCGTTATTAATCCAATAGTATTAAAGGATTAATAAAACACACACACATTAGGAAAAAAGTATTTTAACCCCTTCACCCCCAGAGCTTTTTCCGTTTTTTCGTTTTTGTTTTTCGCTCCCCTGCTTCCCAGAACCATAACTTTTTTATTTTTCAGTCAATATGGCCATATGAGGGCTTATTTTTTGCGGGAAGAGATGTACTTTTGAACGATACCATTGGTTTTACCATGCCATGTAACAGAAAATGGGAAAAAAATTCCAAGTGTGATGAAATTGCAAAAAAAAGTGCAATCTCAGACTTGTTTTTCGTTTGGCTTTTTTGCTAGGTTCACTAAATGCTAAAACTAACCTGCCATTATGATTCTCCAGGTCATTACGAGTTCATAGACACCTAACATGTCTAGTTTATGTTTTATCTAAGTGGTGGATAAAAATTCCAAAGTTTGCAAAAAAAAAAAAAAAGTGTGCGATTTTCCGATACCCGTAGCGTCTCCAATTTTCGTGATCTGGGTCAGGTGAGCGCTTCTTTTTTGCATGCCAAGCTGTCATTTTTAATGATACCATTTTGGTGTAGATACGTTCTTTGATCGCCCGTTATTGCACTTTAATGCAATGTCGCGGCGACCAAAAAAACATAATTTTGGCGTTTTGATTTTTTTTCTCGCTACGCCATTTAGTGGTCAGGTTAATCCTTTGTTTTTATTGATAGATCGGGCGATTCTGAACGCGGTGATACCAAATATGTGTAGGTTTGATTTTTTTTTAATTGTTTTATTTTGATTGGGGCGAAAGGGGGGTGATTTAAACTTTTATATATTTTTTATATTTTTAAACACTTTTTTTTTTTTTATTTTGGCATGCTTCAATAGCCTCCATAGGAGGCTAAAAGCATGCACTACACGATCGGCTCTGCTACATAGAGGTGAAGTACAGATCACCTCTATGTAGTAGAAATGGTGGTGTACTTTGAGCGCCGACCACAGGGTGGCGCTCAAAGCAATCGGCCATCAACAACCATAGAGGTCTCAAGGAGACCTATGGTTGTTATGGCAATGCACCGCTGACCCTTGATCATGTGACGGGGGTCAGCGGTGTGAGCACTTCCGGCCGTGCAGCCGGGAGCGCTAGTTAAATGCCGCTGTCAGCGCTTGACGGCGGCATTTAACTAGTTAATGGGGGCGGGCGGATCGCGATTCCGCTCGCGCTCATTGCGCACACATGTCAGCTGTACAAAACAGCTGACATATTGCGGCTTTAAGGTGGGCTCACCGCCGGAGCCCACCTTAAAGCAGGGGATCTGCCAGCTAACGTACTATTCCGTCAGCTGGCAGAAAGGGGTTAATATTCTTCATTTAAGCATACTTACCATACTTCGGCGCCTGCAAAAAATTTAAAATAATAAACCGTATACTACCTGTCCACCGTAGTCCAATTAATAACGAGTGTCCCATGACGATCTCCCCTATAGAACAGTGACATCGGGTGATGTCACTGCTCTATAGGACCCTATGTGACACACTGACAGGAGACAATGGCTCCTGCAGTGCATCACTGAGAGGTTACTATAGTTCACTGGTCTCACTTTATGGCAAAAAGCTGCGTGGGAACTTTCTCACACAGCAATGCCAAAAGTGAGACTAGGGACTATTTTCTCACAGGGGCGTAGGAATACATTGTGGGGAAAACATTGTGGAAGGATACCTTCCATCATTGTATTCCTGGAGCCCCTGGAGAGCGGTCGCATGAGCTGATGCTCCTGCTCTCCACGGGAGATCGGCGAGGGACACTCATTTTAATTGGATTTCTGCGGATCAGGGAGTATAGTGTTTGTTTATTATTTTAATATTTTTACAGGTAACACTGGCTTCGAGGAACAAAGTGACAAGTGATAGTGAGTATGTACTCTATGTTTTATGTACTGTACGTCTGTATGTATGTTGTATGTATGTACTGTATGTATGTACTGTATGTGGCATGTTGCATGTCGTATGTTGCATGTCGTCGCATGTTGCATGTTTCATGTCACATGTTGCATGTCGTCACATGTTGCATGTTCTCGCATGTTGCATGTTGTCGCATGGTGCATGTCGCATATCACATGTCTCATGTTGCATGTTGTCGCATGTCACATGTTGTCACATGTCGCATGCCCTCGCATGTTGTATGTCGCATTTCGTCGCATGTCACATGTTGCATGCCGTCGCATGTTGCATGTTGTCGCATGTTGCATGTCGTTGCATGTCGTCGCATGTCACATGTTGCATGTCATTGCATGTCGTCGCATGTTGCATGTCGTCGAATGCTGCATGTCGTCGAATGCTGCATGTTGTCGCATGTTGCATGTCACATGTTGTCATATGTCGCATGCTGCCACATGTTGCATTTCGCATGTCATCTCATGTCACATGTCGCATGTCGCATTGTTATGGTTCTCAATGGCAAGAGAATATAGCCCAGCATACATAGGAACTAGCTCTTGGAAGGATGGAAACTTAAACTGACCATGAACTAAACCTGCCGCACAACTAACAGTAGCCGGGTAGCGTAGCCTGCGTTTTATCCCTAGACGCCCAGCGCCGGCCGGAGGACTAACTAATCCTGGCAGAGGAAAATATAGTCCTGGCTCACCTCTAGAGAAATTTCCCCGAAAGGCAGACAGAGGCCCCCACATATATTGGCGGTGATTTAAGATGAAAATGACAAACGTAGTATGAAAATAGGTTTAGCAAAATCGAGGTCCGCTTACTAGATAGCAGGAAGACAGAAAGGGTACTTTCATGGTCAGCTGAAAACCCTATAAATACACCATCCTGAAATTACTTTAAGACTCTAGTATTAACTCATAACATCAGAGTGGCAATTTCAGATCACAAGAGCTTTCCAGACACAGAAACGAAACTGCAGCTGTGAACTGGAACAAAATGCAAAAAACAAACAAGGACAAAAGTCCGACTTAGCTGGAAGTTGTCTGGTAGCAGGAACATGCACAGAAAGGCTTCTGATTACAATGTTGACCGGCATGGAAGTGACAGAGGAGCAAGGTTAAATAGCGACTCCCACATCCTGATGGGAACAGGTGAACAGAGGGGATGATGCACACAAGTTCAATTCCACCAGTGGCCACCGGGGGAGCCCAAAATCCAATTTCACAACAGTACCCCCCCCTCAACCTCACCAGAACCACCAGGGCGATCAGGATGAGCCCTATGAAAGGCACGGACCAGATCGGAGGCATGAACATCAGAGGCAGTCACCCAAGAATTATCCTCCTGACCGTATCCCTTCCATTTGACCAGATACTGGAGTTTCCGTCTGGAAACACGGGAGTCCAAGATTTTTTCCACAACGTACTCCAACTCGCCCTCAACCAACACCGGAGCAGGAGGCTCAACGGAAGGCACAACCGGTACCTCATACCTGCGCAACAATGACCGATGAAAAACATTATGAATAGAAAAAGATGCAGGGAGGTCCAAACGGAAGGACACAGGGTTAAGAATCTCCAATATCTTGTACGGGCCGATGAACCGAGGCTTAAACTTAGGAGAAGAAACCCTCATAGGGACAAAACGAGAAGACAACCACACCAAGTCCCCGACACAAAGCCGAGGACCAACCCGACGCCGGCGGTTGGCAAAAAGCTGAGTCTTCTCCTGGGACAACTTCAAATTGTCCACCACCTGCCCCCAAATCTGATGCAACCTCTCCACCACAGCATCCACTCCAGGACAATCCGAAGATTCCACCTGACCGGAGGAAAATCGAGGATGAAACCCCGAATTACAGAAAAAAGGAGATACCAAGGTGGCAGAGCTGGCCCGATTATTGAGGGCAAACTCCGCTAAAGGCAAAAAAGCGACCCAATCATCCTGATCTGCAGACACAAAACACCTCAAATATGTCTCCAAAGTCTGATTCGTCCGCTCGGTCTGGCCATTAGTCTGAGGATGGAAAGCAGACGAGAAAGACAAATCTATGCCCATCCTAGCACAGAATGCCCGCCAAAATCTAGACACGAATTGGGTTCCTCTGTCAGAAACGATATTCTCCGGAATACCATGCAAACGAACCACATTTTGAAAAAACAGAGGAACCAACTCGGAAGAAGAAGGCAACTTAGGCAGGGGAAGCAAATGGACCATCTTAGAGAAACGGTCACACACCACCCAGATGACAGACATCTTCTGAGAAACAGGAAGATCCGAAATAAAATCCATCGAGATGTGCGTCCAAGGCCTCTTCGGGATAGGCAAGGGCAACAACAATCCACTAGCCCGAGAACAACAAGGCTTGGCCCGAGCACAAACGTCACAAGACTGCACAAAGCCTCGTACATCTCGTGACAGGGAAGGCCACCAGAAGGACCTTGCCACCAAATCCCTGGTACCAAAGATTCCAGGATGACCTGCCAACGCAGAAGAATGAACCTCAGAAATGACTTTACTGGTCCAATCATCAGGAACAAACAGTCTACCAGGTGGGCAACGATCAGGTCTATCCGCCTGAAAATCCTGCAAGGCCCGCCGCAGGTCCGGAGAAACGGCAGACAATATCACTCCATCCTTAAGGATACCTGTAGGTTCAGAATTACCAGGGGAGTCAGGCTCAAAACTCCTAGAAAGGGCATCCGCCTTAACATTCTTAGAACCCGGTAGGTATGACACCACAAAATTAAACCGAGAGAAAAACAACGACCAGCGCGCCTGTCTAGGATTCAGGCGTCTGGCGGACTCAAGATAAATTAAATTTTTGTGGTCGGTCAATACCACCACCTGATGTCTAGCCCCCTCAAGCCAATGACGCCACTCCTCAAAAGCCCACTTCATGGCCAAAAGCTCCCGATTCCCAATATCATAATTCCGCTCGGCGGGCGAAAATTTACGAGAAAAAAAAGCACAAGGTTTCATCACGGAGCAGTCGGAACTTCTTTGCGACAAAACCGCCCCAGCTCCGATTTCAGAAGCGTCGACCTCAACCTGAAAAGGAAGAGCAACATCAGGCTGACGCAACACAGGGGCGGAAGAAAAGCGGCGCTTAAGCTCCCGAAAGGCCTCCACAGCAGCAGGGGACCAATCAGCAACATCAGCACCCTTCTTAGTCAAATCAGTCAATGGTTTAACAACATCAGAAAAACCAGCAATAAATCGACGATAAAAGTTAGCAAAGCCCAAAAATTTCTGAAGACTCTTAAGAGAAGAGGGTTGCGTCCAATCACAAATAGCCCGAACCTTGACAGGATCCATCTCGATGGAAGAGGGGGAAAAAATGTATCCCAAGAAGGAAATCTTTTGAACCCCAAAAACGCACTTAGAACCCTTCACACACAAGGAATTAGACCGCAAAACCTGAAAAACCCTCCTGACCTGGTGGACATGAGAGTCCCAGTCATCCGAAAAAATCAGAATATCATCCAGATACACGATCATAAATTTATCCAAATAATCACGGAAAATGTCATGCATAAAGGACTGAAAGACTGAAGGGGCATTTGAAAGGCCAAAAGGCATCACTGTTGTGAATTTGGATTCTGGGCTCCCCCGGTGGCTACTGGTGGAATTGAACTGGTGTTTTCATCTTCTCTGTTCACCTGTTCCCATCAAGATGTGGGAGTCGCTATATAACCTTGCTGCTCTGTTAGTTGCTTGCCGGTCATCAATGTTATCAGAAGCCTCTCTGTGCTTGTTCCTGCTCCTAGACAACTACTAGATAAGTTGGACTCTTGTCCATGTTTGTTTTTGCATTTTTGTTCCAGTTCACAGCTGTAGTTTCGTTACTGTGTCTGGAAAGCTCTTGTGAACAGGAATTGCCACTCTGGTGTTATGAGTTAATGCCAGAGTTTTAAAGTAATTTCTGGATGGTGTTTTGATAGGGTTTTCAGCTGACCATGAAAGTGTCCTTTCTGTCTTCTGCTATGTAGTAAGTGGACCTCAAATTTGCTAAACCTATTTTCATACTACGTTTGTTATTTCATCTTAATTCACCGCCAATACATGTGGGGGGCCTCTGTCTCCTTTCGGGGTATTTCTCTAGAGGTGAGCTAGGACTAATATTTTCCTCTGCTAGCATTATTTAGTCCTCCGGCTGGTGCTGGGCATCTAGAATCAACGTAGGCATGCTACCCGGCCACTGCTAGTTGTGCGTTAGGTTTAGTTCATGGTCAGCTCAGTTCCCATCTTCCAAGAGCTAGTTCCTATATATGCTGATGCTATGTTCTCTTGCCATTGAGAACATGACAGTTTGACCGGCCCACTAAAGGGTTAAAATCCTTGGCTGAGAAAGGAGAGAAATAAGAAGTCTGCTGAGAATTTTTTTTTTTTTTCTCTCCTTCTAATCTTTGAATGGCTCTGTGTCCACCTGTTTGTAATGGATCTTCAGAGTGTAACTGCAGGTTTGAATAATCTCGCCACGAAGGTACAAAATTTGCAAGACTTTGTTTGTCATGCACCTGTATCTGAGCCGAGAATTCCTTTGCCGGAATTTTTCTCGGGGAATAGATCTGGGTTTCAGAATTTTCGAAATAATTGCAAATTATTTTTGTCCCTGAAATTTCGCTCTGCCGGAGACCCTGCACAGCAGGTCAGGATTGTGATTTCCTTGCTCCGGGGCGACCCTCAAGACTGGGCTTTTTCATTGACACCAGGGGATCCTGCGTTGCTCAATGTGGATGCGTTTTTTCTGGCCTTGGGGTTGCTTTATGACGAACCTCATTTGGAGCTTCAGGCAGAAAAAACTTTGATGTCCCTATCTCAGGGGCAAGATGAAGCGGAAATTTACTGTCAAAGATTCCGTAAATGGTCTGTGCTTACTCAGTGGAATGAGTGCGCCCTGGCGGCGACTTTCAGAGAGGGTCTCTCTGATGCCATTAAGGATGTTATGGTGGGGTTCCCTGTGCCTGCGGGTCTGAATGAGTCCATGACAATGGCTATTCAGATCGATAGGCGTTTGCGGGAGCGCAAACCAGTGCACCATCTGGCGGTGTCCACTGAGAAGTCGCCAGAGAGTATGCAGTGTGATAGAATTCTGTCCCGAAGCGAGCGGCAGAATTTTAGACGGAAAAATGGGTTGTGTTTCTATTGTGGTGATTCTACTCATGTTATATCAGCATGCTCTAAGCGCACTAAAAAGCTTGATAAATCTGTTTCCATTTGCACCTTACCGTCTAAGTTTATTCTATCTGTGACCCTGATTTGCTCTTTGTCATCTATTACCACGGACGCCTATGTCGACTCTGGCGCCGCTTTGAGTCTTATGGATTGGTCCTTTGCCAAACGCTGTGGGTATGATTTAGAGCCTTTGGAGACTCTTATTCCTCTGAAGGGGATTGACTCCACCCCATTGGCTAATAATAAACCACAATACTGGACACAAGTAACTATGCGTATTAATCCGGATCACCAGGAGATTATTCGCTTTCTGGTGCTGTATAATCTACATGATGATTTGGTGCTAGGATTGCCTTGGCTGCAATCTCACAACCCAGTCCTCGACTGGAGAGCTATGTCTGTGTTGAGCTGGGGATGTAAGGGGGCTCATGGGGATGTACCTGTGGTTTCCATTTCATCATCTATTCCCTCTGAAATTCCTGAGTTCCTGTCTGACTATCGTGACGTCTTTGAAGAATCCAAGCTTGGTTCATTACCTCCGCACCGAGAGTGCGATTGTGCCATAGATTTAATCCCGGGTAGTAAATACCCAAAGGGTCGTTTATTTAATCTGTCTGTGCCTGAACATGCTGCTATGCGAGAATATATAAAGGAGTCCTTGGAAAAGGGACATATTCGTCCATCGTCATCTCCCTTAGGAGCCGGTTTTTTCTTTGTGTCAAAAAAAGACGGCTCTTTGAGACCATGTATCGATTATCGGCTTTTGAATAAAATCACTGTAAAATATCAATACCCATTGCCGTTGCTGACTGATTTGTTTGCTCGCATAAAGGGGGCCAAGTGGTTCTCTAAGATTGACCTTCGTGGGGCGTATAATTTGGTGCGAATCAGGCAGGGGGATGAGTGGAAAACCGCATTTAATACGCCCGAGGGCCACTTTGAGTATTTAGTGATGCCTTTTGGTCTTTCAAATGCTCCGTCAGTTTTCCAGTCCTTTATGCATGATATTTTTCGCGATTATTTGGATAAATTTATGATTGTGTATCTGGATGATATTCTGATTTTTTCGGATGACTGGGACTCTCATGTCCAGCAAGTCAGGAGGGTTTTCCAGGTTTTGCGGTCTAATTCTTTGTGTGTGAAGGGTTCTAAGTGTGTTTTTGGGGTACAGAGGATTTCCTTTTTGGGATATATTTTTTCTCCCTCTTCCATTGAAATGGATCCTGTCAAGGTTCAAGCTATTTGTGATTGGACGCAGCCCTCTTCTCTTAAGAGTCTTCAGAAATTTTTGGGCTTTGCTAACTTTTATCGTCGATTTATTGCTGGTTTTTCGGATATTGCTAAGCCATTGACCGATTTGACTAAGAAGGGTGCTGATGTTGCTGATTGGTCCCCTGACGCTGTGGAGGCCTTTCGGGAGCTTAAGCGCCGTTTTTCCTCTGCCCCTGTGTTGCGTCAGCCTGATGTTGCTCTACCTTTTCAGGTTGAGGTCGACGCTTCTGAGATCGGAGCTGGGGCAGTGTTGTCGCAGAAAAGTTCTGACTGCTCCGTGATGAGGCCTTGTGCCTTCTTTTCCCGTAAATTTTCGCCCGCTGAGCGGAATTATGATGTTGGGAATCGGGAGCTTTTGGCCATGAAGTGGGCTTTTGAGGAGTGGCGCCATTGGCTTGAGGGGGCCAGACATCAGGTGGTGGTATTGACTGACCACAAAAACTTGATTTATCTTGAGACCGCCAGGCGCCTGAATCCTAGACAGGCGCGCTGGTCATTATTTTTCTCTCGGTTTAATTTTGTGGTGTCATACCTACCGGGTTCTAAGAATGTTAAGGCGGATGCCCTTTCTAGGAGTTTTGAGCCTGACTCGCCTGGTAACTCTGAGCCCACAGGTATCCTTAAGGATGGAGTGGTATTGTCAGCCGTTTCTCCAGACCTGCGGCGGGCCTTGCAGGAGTTTCAGGCGGATAGACCGGATCGTTGCCCACCTGATAAACTGTTTGTTCCTGATGATTGGACCAGTAGAGTCATCTCTGAGGTTCATTCTTCTGCGTTGGCAGGTCATCCTGGCATTTTTGGTACCAGGGATTTGGTGGCAAGGTCCTTCTGGTGGCCTTCCCTGTCACGAGATGTGCGAGGCTTTGTGCAGTCTTGTGACGTTTGTGCTCGGGCCAAGCCTTGTTGCTCTCGGGCTAGTGGATTATTGTTGCCCTTGCCTATTCCTAAGAGGCCTTGGACGCACATCTCGATGGATTTTATTTCAGATCTGCCTGTTTCTCAGAAGATGTCTGTCATCTGGGTGGTGTGTGACCGTTTCTCTAAGATGGTCCATTTGGTTCCTCTGCCCAAGTTGCCTTCTTCTTCCGAGTTGGTTCCTCTGTTTTTTCAAAATGTTGTTCGTTTGCATGGTATTCCTGAGAATATCATTTCTGACAGAGGGACCCAATTCGTGTCTAGATTTTGGCGGGCATTCTGTGCTAGGATGGGCATAGATTTATCTTTTTCGTCCGCTTTCCATCCTCAGACGAATGGCCAGACCGAGCGGACTAATCAGACCCTGGAGACATATCTGAGGTGTTTTGTGTCTGCTGACCAGGATGATTGGGTTGCTTTTTTGCCATTGGCAGAGTTCGCTCTCAATAATCGGGCCAGCTCTGCCACTTTGGTGTCCCCGTTTTTCTGTAATTCGGGGTTTCATCCTCGATTTTCCTCTGGTCAGGTGGAATCTTCGGATTGTCCTGGAGTGGATGCTGTGGTGGAGAGATTGCATCAGATCTGGGGGCAGGTGGTGGACAATTTGAGGTTGTCCCAGGAGAAGACTCAGCTTTTTGCCAACCGCCACCGTCGTGTTGGTCCTCGGCTTTGTGTTGGGGATTTGGTGTGGTTGTCTTCTCTTTTTGTCCCTATGAGGGTCTCTTCTCCTAAGTTTAAGCCTCGGTTCATCGGCCCGTATAAGATATTGGAGATTCTTAACTGTCATGATCTCCATGGCCAGAGAACTAGCATAAGCCTCTATAGGAACAAGCTCTTGGAAGATGTAACTATACTGACCATGAACTAAACCTACCGCATCATCTAGAAGTAGCCAGGTAGCATGTCCTACTTTTTATCCCTATATGCCCAGCGCCGGCCGGAGAACTAAATAATGCTAGCAGAGGGAAATATAAGACCTGACTCACCTCTAGAGAAATGCCCAAAAAAAGGAGACAGAAGCCCCCCACATATATTGGCGGTGATATGAGATGAAACAACAAACGCAGCAGGAAAATAGTTTTAGCAAATTTGAGGTCCGCTTTCTAGATAGCAGAAGACAGAAAGCATACTTTCATGGTCAGTAGAAAACCCTAACAAAACACATCCAGAAATTACTTTAGGACTCTGGCATTAACTCATAATACCAGAGTGGCAATTCCTGATCAACAAGAGCTTTCCAGACACAGTAACGAAACTGCAGCTGTGAACTGGAACCAAAATACAAAAACAAAACATGGACGAATGTCCAACTTATCTAGTAGATGTCTGGGAGCAGGAACAAGCACAGAGAGGCTTCTGATAACATTGTTGACCGGCAAGCATCTAACAGAGAAGCCAGGTTATATAGCGACACCCAGATCTAATCAGAACAGGTGAACAGGGAAGATGATGTCACAAGTTCAATTCCACCAGTAGCCACCGGGGGAGCCCAGAATCCAAATTCACAACAGTACCCCCCCCTCAAGGAGGGGGCACCGAACCCTCACCAGAACCACCAGGGCGATCAGGATGGGCCCTATGAAAGGCACGAACCAGATCAGAGGCATGAACATCAGATGCAGTGACCCAAGAATTATCCTCCTGGCCATATCCCTTCCACTTGACCAGATACTGGAGTCTCCGTCTGGAAACACGGGAGTCTAGGATTTTTTCCACAACGTACTCCAACTCACCCTCAACCAACACCGGAGCAGGAGGCTCAACGGAAGGCACAACCGGTGCCTCATACCTGCGCAATAACGACCGATGAAAAACGTTATGAATAGAAAAGGATGCAGGGAGGTCCAAACGGAAGGAAACAGGGTTAAGAATCTCCAATATTTTATACGGACCGATGAACCGAGGCTTAAACTTAGGAGATGAGACCCTCATAGGGACAAAACGAGAAGACAACCACACCAAATCTCCAACACAAAGCCGAGGACCAACACGACGGTGACGGTTGGCAAAAAGCTGAGTCTTCTCCTGGGACAACTTTAAATTGTCCATCACCTGCCCCCAGATATGATGCAATCTCTCCACCACCGCATCCACTCCAGGACAATCCGAGGATTCCATCTGACCGGAGGAAAATCGAGGATGGAACCCCGAATTACAGAAAAACGGGGAAACCAAGGTGGCAGAGCTGGCCCGATTATTGAGGGCGAACTCCGCCAATGGCAAAAAAGCAACCCAATCATCCTGGTCAGCAGACACAAAACACCTCAGATATGTCTCCAGGGTCTGATTAGTCCGCTCGGTCTGGCCATTAGTCTGAGGGTGAAAAGCAGACGAAAAAGACAAATCTATGCCCATCCTAGCACAAAATGCCCGCCAAAATCTAGACACAAATTGGGTTCCTCTGTCAGAAACGATATTCTCAGGAATACCATGCAAACGAACAACATTTTGAAAAAACAGGGGCACCAACTCGGAAGAAGAAGGCAATTTGGGCAGGGGAACCAAATGAACCATCTTAGAAAAACGGTCACACACCACCCAGATGACAGACATCTTCTGAGAAACAGGCAGATCTGAAATAAAATCCATCGAGATGTGTGTCCAAGGCCTCTTAGGAATAGGCAAGGGCAACAATAATCCACTAGCCCGAGAACAACAAGGCTTGGCCCGAGCACAAACGTCACAAGACTGCACAAAGCCTCGCACATCTCGTGACAGGGAAGGCCACCAGAAGGATCTTGCCACCAAATCCCTGGTACCAAAAATTCCAGGATGACCTGCCAACGCAGAAGAATGCACCTCAGAGATGACTTTACTGGTCCAATCATCAGGAACAAACAGCCTATCAGGCGGACAACGATCCGGTCTATCCGCCTGAAACTCCTGCAAGGCCCGCCGCAGGTCTGGAGAAACGGCTGACAAGATAACTCCCTCCTTAAGAATACCTGTGTGTTGTGAATTTGGATTCTGGGCTCCCCCGGTGGCCGCTTGTGGAATTGGACTTGTCATCCTCTTTCCTGTTTCACCTGGTTCCATCAGTAGTGGGTGTCGCTATTTAAGCTCATTTCTCTGGTGGTTTCTTGCCGGTCAACAATGTTATCTGATGCCTCTCAGTGCTTGTTCCTGCTTCTGACAACTACTAGATAAGTTGGACTTTTGTCCATGTTTCGTTTTGCCTATTTGTTCCAGTTCACAGCTGAAGTTTTGTTACTGTGTCTGGAAAGCTCTCGTTGATCAGGGATTGCTACTCTGGCGTTATGAGTTAATGCCAGAGTTTAAGGTAATCTCTGGATGGTGTTTTGTTAGTGTTTTTCTGCTGACCATGAAAGTATACTATCTGTCTTCTGCTATCTAGTAAGCGGACCTCAAATTTGCTAAGACTATTTTCCTGCTGCGTTTGTTGTTTCATCTGAACTCACCGTCATTATATGTGGGGGGCTACTGTCTTCTTTGGAATATTTCTCTAGAGGTGAGCCAGGTCTTATATTTCCCTCTGCTAGCTATTTAGGTCTTAGGCCAGAGCTGGGCATCTAGCAATAAATAGGAAATGCTACCTGGCTATTTCTAGTTGCGCGGCAGGCTTAGTTCATGGTCAGTATAGTTCCATCTTCCGAGAGCTTGTCCCTCTATAGGCTTGCTATGATCTCTGCCTGCAGAGATCATGACAGTTTGACCGGCCCATAAAGTGTTAAAGACCCAGGTTGTGAAAGGAGAGTTATAAGAAGTCTGCTGGAATTTTTTTTTTTTTTTCCTCCAGTTTGCCTTGCTGCAGTTTTTTTTTCTCTCTCTCCTCCTAATCTCTGTATGGCTCTGTGTGCACCTGACAATAATGGATCTTCAGAGTGTAACTGCGGGTTTGAATAATCTCATCACGAAAGTACAAAATTTACAAGATTTTGTGGTACATGCTCCAGTATCTGAGCCGAGAATTCCTTTGCCGGAGTTCTTCACAGGGAATAGAGCTAGCTTCCAGAATTTCCGAAATAATTGTAAGCTTTATTTGTCCCTGAAGTCTCGTTCAGCTGGAGACCCTGCTCAGCAGGTTAGGATTGTGATTTCCTTGCTCAGGGGTGACCCTCAAGATTGGGCCTTCTCATTGCCAGCAGGGGATCCTGCGTTGCGCGATGTGGATGCGTTTTTTCTGGCCTTGGGCTTGCTTTATGAGGAACCTCATTTGGAACTTCAGGCAGAAAAAACTTTGATGGCACTATCTCAGGGGCAAGACGAAGCTGAGGTTTACTGCCAAAAATTCCGTAAATGGTCTGTGCTTACTCAGTGGAATGAGTGCGCCTTGGCGGCAACTTTCAGAGAAGGTCTCTCTGATGCCGTTAAGGATGTTATGGTGGGGTTCCCTGTGCCTGCAGGTCTGAATGAGTCCATGACAATGGCTATTCAGATTGATAGGCGTCTGCGGGAGCGCAAACCTGTGCACCATCTGGCGGTGTCTATGGAAAAGACGCCAGAAAGTATGCAGTGTGATAGAATTCTGTCCAGGAGCGAGCGACAGAATTTTAGACGGAAGAATGGGTTGTGCTTCTATTGTGGGGATTCTACTCATGTTATATAAGCATGCTCTAGGCGTACAAAGAAGCTTGATAAATCTGTTTCCATTGGCACCATTCAGTCTAAGTTTATTTTGTCTGTAACCCTGATTTGCTCTTTGTCATCCATTGCTACGGACGCCTATGTTGACTCTGGCGCCGCTCTGAGTCTTATGGATTGGTCCTTTGCCAATCGTTGTGGTTTTGATTTAGAGCCTTTGGAGACTCTTATTCCTCTGAAGGGGATTGACTCCACCCCATTGGCTAATAATAAACCACAATACTGGACACAAGTAACCATGCGTATCAATCCGGATCACCAGGAGATTATTCGTTTCCTGGTGCTGTATAATTTACATGACGATTTGGTACTGGGATTGCCATGGTTGCAGTCTCACAATCCAGTCTTGGACTGGAGAGCAATGTCTGTGTTGAGCTGGGGATGTAAGGGTATTCATGGGGACTTACCTTTGGTTTCTATTTCGTCGTCCATTCCCTCTGAAGTCCCTGAGTTCCTCTCTGATTATCAAGACGTCTTTGACGAACCCAAGCTTGGGTCGTTACCTCCGCACCGTGAGTGCGATTGTGCCATAGATTTGATACCGGGTTGCAAATATCCAAAGGGTCGTTTGTTTAATCTGTCTGTGCCGGAACATGCTGCTATGCGGGAATATATAAAGGAGTCTTTGGAAAAGGGACATATTCGTCCATCTTCTTCTCCCTTGGGAGCTGGGTTTTTCTTTGTCTCAAAAAAGGACGGCTCTTTGAGACCATGTATTGATTATCGGCTTCTGAATAAGATCACTGTTAAGTACCAATACCCATTGCCATTGCTTACTGATTTGTTTGCTCGTATAGAGGGTGCTAAGTGGTTCTCTAAAATTGATCTTCGTGGGGCGTATAATTTGGTGCGGATCAGGCAGGGGGATGAGTGGAAGACCGCATTTAATACGCCCGAGGGCCACTTTGAGTATTTGGTCATGCCTTTTGGTCTTTCTAATGCCCCTTCAGTTTTCCAGTCTTTTATGCATGATATTTTCCGCGATTTTCTGGATAAATTTATGATGTTGGGAATAGGGAGCTTTTGGCCATGAAGTGGGCGTTTGAGGAGTGGCGCCATTGGCTAGAGGGGGCTAAGCATCAGGTGGTGGTATTGACTGACCACAAAAATTTGATTTATCTTGAGACTGCCAGGCGCCTGAATCCTAGACAGGCGCGCTGGTCTTTATTTTTTTCTCGCTTTAATTTTGTGGTGTCATACCTACCGGGTTCTAAGAATGTTAAGGCAGATGCCCTTTCTAGGAGTTTTGACCCGGACTCTCCTGGTAATGCTGAACCCACAGGTATCCTTAGGGAGGGAGTAATTTTGTCGGCCGTTTCTCCTGATCTGCGGCGGTCCTTGCAAGAGTTTCAGGCGGATAGACCGGATCGTTGTCCGCCTGATAGACTGTTTGTTCCGGATGATTGGACCAGTAGAGTCATCTCTGAGGTACATTCTTCTGCATTGGCAGGTCATCCCGGAATTTTTGGTACCAGGGATTTGGTGGCAAGATCCTTCTGGTGGCCTTCCCTGTCACGAGATGTGCGAGTCTTTGTGCAGTCATGTGACATTTGTGCTCGGGCCAAGTCTTGTAGTTCTCGGGCTAGCGGACTGCTGTTGCCCTTGCCTATTCCTAAGAGGCCTTGGACACACATCTCGATGGATTTTATTTCAGATCTGCCTGTTTCCCAGAAGATGTCTGTCATCTGGGTGGTCTGTGACCGTTTCTCTAAAATGGTCCATTTGGTTCCTCTGCCCAAGTTGCCTTCTTCTTCTGAGTTGGTTCCTCTGTTTTTTCAGAATGTTGTCCGATTGCACGGTATTCCTGAGAATATTGTTTCTGACAGAGGTACCCAATTTGTGTCTAGATTTTGGCGGGCATTCTGTGCTAGGATGGGCATAGATTTGTCTTTTTCATCTGCTTTTCACCCTCAGACTAATGGCCAGACCGAGCGGACTAATCAGACCCTGGAGACATATCTGAGGTGTTTTGTCTCTGCTGATCAGGATGATTGGGTTGCTTTTTTGCCATTGGCAGAGTTCGCCCTCAATAATCGGGCCAGCTCTTCCACCTTGGTGTCCCCGTTTTTCTGTAATTCGGGGTTTCACCCTCGATTTTCCTCCGGTCAGGTGGAATCCTCGGATTGTCCTGGAGTGGATGCGGTGGTGGAGAGATTGCATCACATCTGGGGGCAGGTTATGGACAATTTGAAGTTGTCCCAGGAGAAGACTCAGCGTTTTGCCAACCGTCATCGTCGTGTTGGTTCTCGGCTTTGTGTTGGAGATTTGGTGTGGTTGTCTTCTCGTTTTGTCCCTATGAGGGTCTCTTCTCCTAAGTTTAAACCTCGGTTCATCGGCCCTTATAGAATATTGGAGATTCTTAATCCTGTTTCTTTCCGTTTGGACCTCCCTGCGTCCTTTTCCATTCATAACGTTTTTCATCGGTCGTTATTGCGCAGGTATGAGGTACCTGTTGTACCTTCAGTTGAGCCTCCTGCTCCGGTGTTGGTTGAGGGTGAGTTGGAGTACGTTGTGGAGAAAATTTTGGACTCTCGTGTTTCCAGACGGAGACTCCAGTATCTGGTCAACTGGAAGGGTTACGGCCAGGAGGATAATTCTTGGGTCAATGCATCTGATGTTCATGCTTCTGATCTTGTTCGTGCCTTCCATAGGGCTCATCCTGGTCGCCCTGGTGGATCTGGTGAGGGTTCGGTGCCCCCTCCTTGAGGGGGGGGTACTGTTGTGAATTTGGATTCTGGGCTCCCCCGGTGGCCGCTTGTGGAATTGGACTTGTCATCCTCTTTCCTGTTTCACCTGGTTCCATCAGTAGTGGGTGTCGCTATTTAAGCTCATTTCTCTGGTGGTTTCTTGCCGGTCAACAATGTTATCTGATGCCTCTCAGTGCTTGTTCCTGCTTCTGACAACTACTAGATAAGTTGGACTTTTGTCCATGTTTCGTTTTGCCTATTTGTTCCAGTTCACAGCTGAAGTTTTGTTACTGTGTCTGGAAAGCTCTCGTTGATCAGGGATTGCTACTCTGGCGTTATGAGTTAATGCCAGAGTTTAAGGTAATCTCTGGATGGTGTTTTGTTAGTGTTTTTCTGCTGACCATGAAAGTATACTATCTGTCTTCTGCTATCTAGTAAGCGGACCTCAAATTTGCTAAGACTATTTTCCTGCTGCGTTTGTTGTTTCATCTGAACTCACCGTCATTATATGTGGGGGGCTACTGTCTTCTTTGGAATATTTCTCTAGAGGTGAGCCAGGTCTTATATTTCCCTCTGCTAGCTATTTAGGTCTTAGGCCAGAGCTGGGCATCTAGCAATAAATAGGAAATGCTACCTGGCTATTTCTAGTTGCGCGGCAGGCTTAGTTCATGGTCAGTATAGTTCCATCTTCCGAGAGCTTGTCCCTCTATAGGCTTGCTATGATCTCTGCCTGCAGAGATCATGACACCTGTGGGGTCAGAGTTGCCAGGTGAATCAGGCTCAAAACTCCTAGAAAGGGCATCCGCCTTAACATTCTTAGAACCTGGTAGGTACGATACCACAAAATTAAACCGAGAAAAAAATAATGACCAGCGCGCCTGTCTAGGATTCAGGCGCCTGGCGGTCTCAAGATAAATCAAATTTTTGTGGTCAGTCAATACCACCACCTGATGTCTGGCCCCCTCGAGCCAATGGCGCCACTCCTCAAACGCCCACTTCATGGCCAAAAGCTCCCGATTCCCAACATCATAATTCCGCTCAGCGGGCGAAAATTTACGGGAAAAGAAGGCACAAGGCCTCATCACGGCGCAGTCAGAACTTTTCTGCGACAACACTGCCCCAGCTCCGATCTCAGAAGCGTCGACCTCAACCTGAAAAGGAAGAGTCACATCAGGCTGACGCAACACAGGGGCAGAAGAAAAACAGCGCTTAAGCTCCTGAAAGGCCTCCACAGCATCAGGGGACCAATTAGCAACATCAGCACCCTGTCTAGTCAAATCGGTCAATGGCTTAACGACATCCGAAAAACCAGAAATAAATCGACGATAAAAGTTGGCAAAGCCCAAAAATTTCTGAAGACTTTTAAGAGAAGAGGGCTGCGTCCAATCACAAATAGCTTGAACCTTGACAGGATCCATCTCAATGGAAGAGGGAGAAAAAATATATCCCAAAAAGGAAATTCTCTGAACCCCAAAAACGCACTTAGAACCCTTGACACACAGAGAATTAGACCGCAAAACCTGAAAAACCCTCTTAACTTGCCGGACATGAGAGTCCCAGTCATCCGAAAAAATCAGAATATCATCCAGATACACTATCATAAATTTATCCAAAAAATCGCGGAAAATATCATGCATAAAGGACTGGAAGACTGAAGGGGCATTAGAAAGACCAAAAGGCATCACCAAATACTCAAAGTGGCCCTCGGGCGTATTAAATGCGGTTTTCCACTCATCCCCCTGCCTGATCCGCACCAAATTATACGCCCCACGGAGATCAATCTTAGAGAACCACTTGGCCCCCTTTATGCGAGCAAACAAATCAGTCAGCAACGGCAATGGGTATTGATATTTAACCGTGATTTTATTCAAAAGCCGATAATCAATACATGGTCTCAAAGAGCCGTCTTTTTTTGACACAAAGAAAAAACCGGCTCCTAAGGGAGATGACGATGGACGAATATGTCCCTTTTCCAAGGACTCCTTTATATATTCTCGCATAGCAGTATGTTCAGGCACAGACAGATTAAATAAACGACCCTTTGGGTATTTACTACCCGGAATTAAATCTATAGCACAATCGCACTCACGGTGCGGAGGTAGTGAACCAAGCTTGGGTTCTTCAAAGACGTCACGATAGTCAGACAGGAACTCAGGGATTTCAGAGGGGATAGATGATGAAATGGACACCAAAGGTACGTCCCCATGAGTCCCCTTACATCCCCAGCTCAACACAGACATAGCTCTCCAGTCAAGGACTGGGTTGTGAGACTGCAGCCATGGCAATCCCAGCACCAAATCCTCATGTAGATTATACAGCACTAGAAAACGAATAGTCTCCTGGTGATCCGGATTAATACACATAGTCACTTGTGTCCAGTATTGTGGTTTATTATTAGCCAATGGGGTGGAGTCAATCCCCTTCAGAGGAATAAGAGTTTCCAAAGGCTCTAAATCATACCCACAACGATTGGCAAAGGACCAATCCATAAGACTCAAAGCGGCGCCAGAGTCGATATAGGCGTCAGTAGTAATAGATGACAAAGAGCAAATCAGGGTCACAGACAAAATAAATTTAGACTGTAAAGTGCCAATGGAAACAGATTTATCAAGCTTTTTAGTACGTTTAGAGCATGCTGATATAACATGAGTAGAATCCCCACAATAGAAACACAACCCATTTTTCCGTCTAAAATTCTGCCGCTCGCTTCTGGACAGAATTCTATCACACTGCATGCTTTCTGGCGTCTTCTCAGTGGACACCGCCAGATGGTGCACTGGTTTGCGCTCCCGCAGACGCCTATCGATCTGAATGGCCATTGTCATGGACTCATTCAGACCCGCAGGCACAGGGAACCCCACCATAACATCCTTAATGGCATCAGAGAGACCCTCTCTGAAAGTAGCCGCCAAGGCACACTCATTCCACTGAGTAAGCACAGACCATTTACGGAATCTTTGGCAGTAAATTTCAGCTTCATCTTGCCCCTGCGATAGGGACATCAAAGTTTTTTCTGCCTGAAGTTCCAAATGAGGTTCCTCATACAGCAAGCCCAAGGCCAAAAAAAACGCATCCACATTGCGCAACGCAGGATCCCCTGGTGCCAATGCAAAAGCCCAGTCTTGAGGGTCGCCGCGGAGCAAGGAAATCACAATCCCAACCTGCTGTGCAGGGTCTCCAGCAGAACGAGATTTCAGGGACAAAAATAGCTTACAATTATTTCTAAAATTCTGAAAGCTAGATCTATTCCCTGAGAAGAATTCCGGCAAAGGAATTCTCGGCTCTGATACCGGAGCATGAACAACAAAATCTTGCAAACTTTGTACTTTCGTGGCGAGATTATTCAAACCTGCAGTTACACTCTGTAGATCCATTATAGACAGGTGAACATAGAGCCATTCAAAGATTAGAAGGAGAGAGAAAAAAAAGAAAGACTGCAGCATAGACAGACTGGCAAGTGATCCAATTAAGAGCACAGAAAAAAAAAAAAAAAAAAAAAAAAAAAAAACTCTCAGCAGACTTCTTATTTCTCTCCTTTCTCAGCCAAGGATTTTAACCCTTTAGTGGGCCGGTCAAACTGTCATGATCTCCATGGCCAGAGAACTAGCATAAGCCTCTATAGGAACAAGCTCTTGGAAGATGTAACTATACTGACCATGAACTAAACCTACCGCATCATCTAGAAGTAGCCAGGTAGCATGTCCTACTTTTTATCCCTATATGCCCAGCGCCGGCCGGAGAACTAAATAATGCTAGCAGAGGGAAATATAAGACCTGACTCACCTCTAGAGAAATGCCCAAAAAAAGGAGACAGAAGCCCCCCACATATATTGGCGGTGATATGAGATGAAACAACAAACGCAGCAGGAAAATAGTTTTAGCAAATTTGAGGTCCGCTTTCTAGATAGCAGAAGACAGAAAGCATACTTTCATGGTCAGTAGAAAACCCTAACAAAACACATCCAGAAATTACTTTAGGACTCTGGCATTAACTCATAATACCAGAGTGGCAATTCCTGATCAACAAGAGCTTTCCAGACACAGTAACGAAACTGCAGCTGTGAACTGGAACCAAAATACAAAAACAAAACATGGACGAATGTCCAACTTATCTAGTAGATGTCTGGGAGCAGGAACAAGCACAGAGAGGCTTCTGATAACATTGTTGACCGGCAAGCATCTAACAGAGAAGCCAGGTTATATAGCGACACCCAGATCTAATCAGAACAGGTGAACAGGGAAGATGATGTCACAAGTTCAATTCCACCAGTAGCCACCGGGGGAGCCCAGAATCCAAATTCACAACACTTAACCCTGTTTCCTTCCGTTTGGACCTCCCTGCATCCTTTTCTATTCATAACGTTTTTCATCGGTCATTATTGCGCAGGTATGAGGTACCGGTTGTGCCTTCCGTTGAGCCTCCTGCTCCGGTGTTGGTTGAGGGTGAGTTGGAGTACGTTGTGGAGAAAATCTTAGACTCTCGTGTTTCCAGACGGAGACTCCAGTATCTGGTCAAGTGGAAGGGATACGGCCAGGAGGATAATTCTTGGGTGAATGCATCTGATGTTCATGCCTCTGATCTGGTTCGTGCCTTTCATAGGGCCCATCCTGATCGCCCTGGTGGTTCTGGTGAGGGTTCGGTGCCCCCTCCTTGAGGGGGGGGTACTGTTGTGAATTTGGATTCTGGGCTCCCCCGGTGGCTACTGGTGGAATTGAACTGGTGTTTTCATCTTCTCTGTTCACCTGTTCCCATCAAGATGTGGGAGTCGCTATATAACCTTGCTGCTCTGTTAGTTGCTTGCCGGTCATCAATGTTATCAGAAGCCTCTCTGTGCTTGTTCCTGCTCCTAGACAACTACTAGATAAGTTGGACTCTTGTCCATGTTTGTTTTTGCATTTTTGTTCCAGTTCACAGCTGTAGTTTCGTTACTGTGTCTGGAAAGCTCTTGTGAACAGGAATTGCCACTCTGGTGTTATGAGTTAATGCCAGAGTTTTAAAGTAATTTCTGGATGGTGTTTTGATAGGGTTTTCAGCTGACCATGAAAGTGTCCTTTCTGTCTTCTGCTATGTAGTAAGTGGACCTCAAATTTGCTAAACCTATTTTCATACTACGTTTGTTATTTCATCTTAATTCACCGCCAATACATGTGGGGGGCCTCTGTCTCCTTTCGGGGTATTTCTCTAGAGGTGAGCTAGGACTAATATTTTCCTCTGCTAGCATTATTTAGTCCTCCGGCTGGTGCTGGGCATCTAGAATCAACGTAGGCATGCTACCCGGCCACTGCTAGTTGTGCGTTAGGTTTAGTTCATGGTCAGCTCAGTTCCCATCTTCCAAGAGCTAGTTCCTATATATGCTGATGCTATGTTCTCTTGCCATTGAGAACATGACACATCACCAAATACTCAAAGTGGCCCTCGGGCGTATTAAATGCGGTTTTCCACTCATCCCCCTGCTTAATTCGCACCAAATTATACGCCCCACGGAGATCTATCTTAGAGAACCACTTGGCCCCCTTTATGCGAGCAAACAAATCAGTCAGCAGTGGCAACGGATATTGATATTTAACCGTGATTTTATTCAAAAGCCGATAATCAATACACGGCCTCAAAGAGCCATCTTTCTTAGACACAAAGAAAAAACCGGCTCCTTAGGGAGATGACGAAGGACGAATATGTCCCTTTTCCAAGGACTCCTTTATATATTCTCGCATAGCAGCATGTTCAGGCACAGACAGATTAAATAAACGACCCTTAGGGTATTTACTACCCGGAATCAAATCTATGGCACAATCGCACTCCCGGTGCGGAGGTAATGAACCAAGCTTAGGTTCTTCAAAAACGTCACGATAGTCAGACAAGAATTCAGGAATCTCAGAGGGAATAGATGACGAAATGGAAACCAAAGGTACGTCCCCATGCATCCCCTTACATCCCCAGCTTAACACAGATATAGCGTTCCAGTCGAGGACTGGGTTATGAGATTGCAGCCATGGCAATCCAAGCACCAACACATCATGTAGATTATACAGCACAAGAAAGCGAACAATCTCCTGATGATCCGGATTAATTCGCATAGTTACTTGTGTCCAGTATTGTGGTTTATTACTAGCCAATGGGGTGGAGTCAATCCCCTTCAGAGGTATAGGAGTTTCAAGAGGCTCTAAATCATACCCACAGCGTTTGGCAAAGGACCAATCCATAAGACTCAAAGCGGCGCCAGAGTCGACATAGGCATCCGCGGTAATAGATGATAAAGAACAAATCAGGGTCACAGATAGAATAAACTTAGACTGAAAAGTGCCAATTGAAACTGACTTATCAAGCTTCTTAGTACGCTTAGAGCATGCTGATATAACATGAGTTGAATCACCACAATAAAAGCACAACCCATTTTTTCGTCTAAAATTCTGCCGTTCGCTTCTGGACAGAATTCTATCACATTGCATATTCTCTGGCGTCTTCTCAGTAGACACCGCCAAATGGTGCACAGGTTTGCGCTCCCGCAGACGTCTATCGATCTGGATAGCCATTGTCATGGACTCATTCAGACCCGCAGGCACAGGGAACCCCACCATAACATCCTTAACGGCATCAGAGAGACCCTCTTTGAAATTCGCCGCCAGGGCGCACTCATTCCACTGAGTAAGCACAGACCATTTACGGAATTTTTGGCAGTATATTTCAACTTCATCTTGCCCCTGAGATAGGGACATCAAGGCTTTTTCCGCCTGAAGCTCTAAATGAGGTTCCTCATAAAGCAACCCCAAGGCCAGAAAAAACGCATCCACATTGAGCAACGCAGGATCCCCTGGAGCCAATGCAAAAGCCCAATCTTGAGGGTCGCCCCGGAGCAAGGAAATCACAATCCTGACCTGCTGAGCAGGATCTCCAGCAGAGCGAGATTTCAGGGACAAAAACAACTTGCAATTATTTTTGAAATTTTGAAAGCAAGATCTATTCCCCGAGAAAAATTCAGGCAAAGGAATTCTAGGTTCAGATATAGGAACATGAACAACAAAATCTTGTAAATTTTGAACTTTCGTGGTGAGATTATTCAAACCTGCAGCTAAACTCTGAATATCCATTTTAAACAGGTGAACACAGAGCCATTCCAGGATTAGAAGGAGAGAGAGAGAGGAAGGCTGCAATATAGGCAGACTTGCAAGTGATTCAATTGAAAGCACACTCAGAACTGAAGGAAAAAAAAAAAAAAAAAAAAAAAATTTCAGCAGACTTCTTTTTTCTCTCCTTTCTCTGCCAATTAATTTAACCCTTTGCTGGCCGGTCAAACTGTTATGGTTCTCAATGGCAAGAGAATATAGCCCAGCATACATAGGAACTAGCTCTTGGAAGGATGGAAACTTAAACTGACCATGAACTAAACCTGCCGCACAACTAACAGTAGCCGGGTAGCGTAGCCTGCGTTTTATCCCTAGACGCCCAGCGCCGGCCGGAGGACTAACTAATCCTGGCAGAGGAAAATATAGTCCTGGCTCACCTCTAGAGAAATTTCCCCGAAAGGCAGACAGAGGCCCCCACATATATTGGCGGTGATTTAAGATGAAAATGACAAACGTATTATGAAAATAGGTTTAGCAAAATCGAGGTCCGCTTACTAGATAGCAGGAAGACAGAAAGGGTACTTTCATGGTCAGCTGAAAACCCTATCAATACACCATCCTGAAATTACTTTAAGACTCTAGTATTAACTCATAACATCAGAGTGGCAATTTCAGATCACAAGAGCTTTCCAGACACAGAAACGAAACTGCAGCTGTGAACTGGAACAAAATGCAAAAAACAAACAAGGACAAAAGTCCGACTTAGCTGGAAGTTGTCTGGTAGCAGGAACATGCACAGAAAGGCTTCTGATTACAATGTTGACCGGCATGGAAGTGACAGAGGAGCAAGGTTAAATAGCGACTCCCACATCCTGATGGGAACAGGTGAACAGAGGGGATGATGCACACAAGTTCAATTCCACCAGTGGCCACCGGGGGAGCCCAAAATCCAATTTCACAACATCGCATGTTGTCACATGTTGCATGTTGACGCATGTCACATGTCGTTGCATGTCACATGCCGTCACATGTTGTTGCATGTTGCATGTGGCATGTTGCATGTCATATGTCGCATTCCCTCTCATGTCGCCACATGTTGCATGTCACATGGTGTATGTTGTATGTCTGTATGTACTGTGTCTGCATGTTGTATGTACTGTATGTCTGTATGTATGTACGTGTGTGTGTGTGTGTGTTGTTTTTTTTTACATTCAACACATTAGCTGGATGATGGGACTACTACTGTCCCATCATTGGCTAATGTGTCACTCACTGTCACTGTAGCAGGCATCGTCCGATAGGACTTGTAGTCCCATCGGACGACGCCTGCACACAGAGACACACACAGCAATGACGCCTGCAGCAGACCCCAGCACGGCCAGCGGACCCACCGCACCGCCCGGCGTAGCCCCACAGCACATCCCGGCGCCGACACATGCCGGCGCAGGCACCGGCAGATGCCGGCACCACGGCACATCTCGGCGCCGACACATCCCGGCGCAGGCACCGGCACATGCCAGCACCACAGCACATCCAAGCATCACGGCACATCCAAGTATCACGGCACATCCCGACGCGGCACAATGGCAAATCCAGGCACAGCACCACGGCACATCCCGCAGACTCCTCTGCGCCCACCCATCCCAGAACACAGCGTTCACATCCCTACCTACTACCTAGCCCTCTGCTGGATGTCCTCATATGAACTCGAGCGTGGGAACTTTTCACAGGCTCCAGTTCATGAGGACATCCAGCAGAGGGCGCATCACCGCAACTCAAGGTAACTACAGGTCACCCTGCTTTCCATTCATTCCCCTGGTTTTTACAGGCAGGTGCGGCTGCATTAACAGGCTTCTGCTTGTAAAATTAGTTAACCCTTTCAGATGGATTTGCAACGTGGGACAGAACGACAGAAGGTATGGAATATTGTTGTTTGTTTTTTTTTTACTTTGTTTCAGGTGACAAGGGTCTTCAGGTGGATTAAGAGTCTAATAAAATATTACAACAACATCTGTCTTTATTTCATTAAAATACTTTGTAATAATGTGTGTTTTCTTAACCATTTCATACTATTGGATTAATAATGGATAGGTGTCATAATTGACGCCTCTCCGTTATTAATCTGGCTTAATGTCACCTTACAATAGCAAGGTGACATTAACCCTTCATTACCCCATATCCCACCGCTACACGGGAGTGGGAAGAGAGTGGCCAAGTGCCAGAATAGGCGCATCTTCCAGATGTGCCTTTTCTGGGGTGGCTGGGGGCAGATGTTTTTAGCCAGGGGGGGGCCAATAACCATGGACCCTCTCCAGGCTATTAATATCTGCCCTCAGTCACTGGCTTTACCACTCTGGTGGAGAAAATTGTGCGGGAGCCCACGCCAATTTTTTCCGTGATTTAACCCTTTAATTTAATAGCTAGAGGGCCCAAATTTTGCACATACACACTACTAACATTATTAGTGTGGAATATGCAAAAAAAAAGGGATATGAGATGGTTTACTGTATGTAAACCATGTCTCATATCCTGTCGGGTTTGGGAAGGAGATAGCAAAAGCCGGCAATTGAATTGCCGGCTTTTCTCTATAACACCGCTGCGTATTTCTTGCAAGTCACACTGCTGGTTCGTGAGTAATCCATATTTTTCTCGCCCCCATAGACTTTCATTGGCGATTTTTTTGCGCAATACGGTGACAAACGCAGCATGCTGCGATTTTCTACGGCCGTATAATACAGATCCGTAAAATACGGCTGATAGGAGCTGGGCCATAGAGAATCATTGGGCCGTGTGTAATGCGTATTTTACGGACGTATTTTCTTGCGCTCATACGTCCGTAAAACTCGCTAGTGTGACGCCGGCCTAACTGTCCTAAAACCTCTGCCAAACCCGTCACATTTTTGCCCTATGTAATACATTTGTGGTCTTCCCTAGAAATATTAGACACTTTCCCATTCATCTATAAATTAGCTTAATAAACTTGGAACTAAATTAATTAATACAATTGATAATTATCAACGGCTCATTCACACGTTATATTTTCTTATACTAGTGATGATGATATTTTTATTTCTATAGCGCCAACATTTTCTGACCACTTTACAATTAAGCAGGGACATGAACAGACAATAAATATATCACAAAGTGACACAGATCAGCAGGTACAGGAGGAGTGAGGGTCCTGCTCGCAAGCTACAATCTATAAGGAAATAGGGTGGGATGTGCTATCCGTGCTTTTCACAGATAACACTTGTGCCTAAAATAGTGAATGGGGCAGTTCACATGTCCGGGATTGTTTGTAGTCCATACAAAATCATGGAGATATGTTCCATACTGATCCAAACGTCAGAACAAAATTGTCAATGCAAGTCTATGGGTCTGTGTAAAAATCGAACAGAACTGTCATCTTAGTGATGTCCGAGTCCGATCTAAACGTCAGATCAAAATACACATATAGCTCAGCCGTGAGACCACCATCGATCCTGGTCAAGTATCCAACATCTTTGGCTGTGAGGCTATGTGCACACGTCAGGATTTCTTGCAGAAATTTCCTGACCAAAACCGGACATTTTCTGCAAGAAATCCTGTGCGTTTTTTCATGTTTTTCTCGCATTTTTTGTGTGGATTTTTTTGCAGATTTTTCCGGGGGTTCCAAATGCAATAATATGGTGGGAAATCCGCAAAAAATCAGCAAAATTAATGAACATGCTGCGTTTTTTACCGCGATGCATTTTTTTCGCGGGAAAAAAAAGTGACATATGCACAAAAATTGCGGAATGCATTCTAAATGATGGGATGCATATGTATGCGTTTTTATAGCGAAAAAACGCAAAAAATCCGGAAAGTGTGTACATACCCTGAAACAACCCCATATGATCAGGTTTCCTCTACCAAAACTTGACAGTTCCTTCAATGATTGCAGCCATTGGCCCCGTTTTCCCTTGTTTCTTCCAGACCCATTTGCACCCATCAGAGACTAGTCTGTTGCCTTTCATCTCATCGCTCCAAATCACCCATCTTCAATCTTATACTGTCCATTTGTCATACGTTTTTGCAAACTCAAGCCAACGCTTCTCATCACAATAGTGAAGTTGAAGTCTCTCACCTTATTTGCAGCTTCCAGACTTGTGTAACGTCTGCAGGACAATTGATTGATTTTTGTATGGTTATCCTGAGGAAGGAGTCGGTGGAATCTGAAACGCATCAACAATAAACAATACATTTGTGTATAAGACAGCCAAGATGATTGTCTATAAAATGATGGGAGTCTCACGTTGGAAGCAGTAGTGGATGGTGAGATATGGAGCCTGAAAGTCAAAAGGTCAAAACATTGTTACTCTTTTGCTCGTCAGTGTGTTTGTCTTAGGGTATGTGTCCACGGGCCGTTTTACATCCGGAATAGCAGCGGATTGAACGCTGAGCAGAGCCGCAGCATTCAATCTGCCGCGTCCAGATGTTACAGCATAGTGGAGGGGATTTTATGAAATCCCGTCTCCACTATGCGTGCTAATACGCACCCGGCGGCCCTGCGATTCCGGACATGCGCCGCGTCTTTTTAGATCGCAGCATGTCCGTTTACCTTGCTGCGCCGCTGCAAGGTAAATCACAGGGCCCTATGTGTGGGGTGCGATGATGCCGGATGTGTGCAATGAACACATCCGGCATCATCGTGTCTCCAGAAGGGGGCGGGGCTTAGGGCAGAGCGAGTTTTCCGCTCCGTCCAAAGCGCCGGCCATCCTGAACGTGGACACGCACCCTTAGGATCTTCTTGTGTTTTTAGGGGGTTGATTTGTGGTCTGTTTATTTTATACTTATTATTGGTAATTTTTAAAATATATTTATTTGTGTTAATAATTTTTGATATATTATATTACTACTATATTTTTAATACAGATTGTTATATGGAAAAAAATACATTGAAGAAAAAAACCTGATATAAACAATAGGTCATTTTCTCATGAGGCCTTCAGCGTAACCTCATTATAATGTGATATTTGCAGGTGATTCATGTTTCGTCCTGAAGGTTTAGAGCTGGAGTGGCCTCTGCTGGTAACACCTAGTACTGCACAACAGATGGAAGCATTTTATTGGTTTCGCCAGTAGGTGTCAGTAGCGCTCAGTGTAACGGCATCACAGAGAGATAAGGAGACGTAATATCACAATCTGGGGAGATAGTGAGAAAGTACAGGAGGAATATATATATATATATATATTTACATTTTCATATTTTGCATAGTTCATTATTTTTACCTTCAAAGCAGCAACCGAATAATAATTATTGCAGATGTGACTGAGGGTTAATAATGATCTGGTGAAAAAAGAAAAAACAGCTCCGACTCTAGGGGCATTGTAGCACGGAAGCCAAGGGATCAAATGTAGAAACAATTCAGCGTCTTAAAATGTCGATGTTTATTAGAGAACTAAGTACAAAGTTCAATGCATAGTATTTACATAGACAGTCTTGAATGTTTGCATTGAATTTTCTAATAAACATCACAATTTTAAGAAATTGGATCTTTTTCTACATTAATAATGATTTCCCGATCTAAAATGAATATTTTCTGTGTGTATAAAAAGTGGTTGTCACGCTGTGTTGTCCAGCCTGCTCTCCATTGTAGACTCTACAACGAGGGCTATGGACGGGGCGATCCGCACCGCTGATCGGCATGGGGTCTCTTAGGCCGCGTCCGACCTCCTCCCACTTCAGGACCACTGGTTAGTTCTGAGGTCCCCCAGAGTCACAAATACCGACCTGATGTTGACACCCCAATCGGCATAGCACAGGGCAGCCCAGAACACCTGGACTCAAGCGCTCCAGCACTCAGCCTCCCTGGTAACTAGGATTACAGGCGCACGCCACCGCGCCCGGCGATTGTCTAGTGCTGCTATTACTGACTAGAGGCTGCAAGGAGCCGTGACGTCATCGGGAGCCACAGCGCCATCTAGTGTCTGCAGGATGAACCTGCCATAAAGTCAGTAACATAAGTCAGTATACCGCTGCAACATGGTCACAAATCACAGTAACATCAGAAATAACCTCAGAAATACTCTGACACCGGAGTCTGATACTTGATTCTGATACCTGACTTTCACATATCAAAGTCACAAATGAAAGTCAAACCTCAGAAATACTCTGTCTGATACCGGAGTCTGATACTTGACTCTGATACAGGAAATTAGTAAAATTAGTAAAATTAGCAAAAATTAGTACCTGGGATCACTTGACCTTGTGGTGCAATGGTAAGGCCGACGGCTGTAGTCTCTAGACGCAGGATCCATTTTTTGTCGGCCGGATCCTTTTTTTTTCCCGCCGGATTGGTTTTATCTTTCTGCCGGATCCGTTTTTTCCGCCGGGTCCGTTTTTTTCCGCCGATCCGTTTTTTTTTGCCGAATCCGTCGTTTTTTCGCCAGTTGGTTTGTTTTTGCGCCGGATCCGTTTTTTTACGCCAGATCCGGTTTTTTTCGCCGGATCCGTATTTTTCCGCCGATCCGTTTTTCCGCCGGATCCGTTTTTTTTCCGCCGGATTCGATTTTTTTCCGCAGATCCGGTTTTTTTTTGCCGAATCCGTTTTTTTTCCCGCCAATCTGTTTGTTTTTCCGCTGGATCCGTTTTTTTTCCGCCGATCCGTGTTTTTTTGCCGAATCTGTTTTTTTCCGCCAATCGGTTTGTTTTTGCGCCGGATCCGTTTTTTTACACCAGATCCGTTTTTTTTCGCCGGATCCGTATTTTTCCGCCGATCCGTTTTTCCGCCGGATCCGTTTTTTTTCCGCCGGATTCGTTTTTTTTCCGCAGATCCGGGTTTTTTTGCCGAATCCGTTTTTTTTTCCGCCAATCTGTTTGTTTTTCCGCCGGATCCGTTCTTTTCCGCCGATCTGTGTTTTTTTGCCGAATCCGGTTTTTTTCCGCCAATCGGTTTGTTTTTGCGCCGGATCCGTTTTTTTTACCCCAGATCCGTTTTTTTCCGCCGGATCCGTATTTTTCCGCCGATCCGTTTTTCCGCCGGATCCGTTTTTTTTCCGCCAGATTCGTTTTTTTTCCGCAGATCCGGGTTTTTTTGCCGAATCCGTTTTTTTTTCCGCCAATCTGTTTGTTTTTCCGCCGGATCCGTTCTTTTCCGCCGATCTGTGTTTTTTTGCCGAATCCGGTTTTTTTCCGCCAATCGGTTTGTTTTTGCGCCGGATCCGTTTTTTTTACCCCAGATCCGTTTTTTTTTCGCCGGATCCGTGTTTTTCCGCCGATCGGGTTTTTTTTGCCCCGGATCCATTTTATTACAAGCCAGATCCGTTTTTTTTTCCGCCGGATCCGTTTTATTTTTCTGATCCGTTTTTTTTGCCGACTTTGTTTTTATCCCGCCAATCCGTTTTTTTTGTGCCTGATCCGGTTTTTTTTTACGCCGATCCGTTTTTTTTTTGCCGAATCCGTTTTTTTTCCCGCCAATCTGTTTGTTTTTCCGCTGGATCCGTTTTTTTTCCGCCGATCCGTGTTTTTTTGCCGAATCTGTTTTTTTCCGCTAATCGGTTTGTTTTTGCGCCGGATCCGTTTTTTTACACCAGATCCGTTTTTTTTCGCCGGATCCGTATTTTTCCGCCGATCCGTTTTTCCGCCGGATCCGTTTTTTTTCCGCCGGATTCGTTTTTTTTCCGCAGATCCGGGTTTTTTTTGCCGAATCCGTTTTTTTTTCCGCCAATCTGTTTGTTTTTCCGCCGGATCCGTTCTTTTCCGCCGATCTGTGTTTTTTTGCCGAATCCGTTTTTTTTCCGCCAATCGGTTTGTTTTTGCGCCGGATCCGTTTTTTTTTTACCCCAGATCCGTTTTTTTTTAGCCGGATCCGTGTTTTTCCGCCAATCGGATTTTTTTTGCCCCGGATCCATTTTATTACAAGCCAGATCCGTTTTTTTTTCCGCCGGATCCGTTTTATTTTTCTGATCCGTTTTTTTTGCCGACTTTGTTTTTATCCCGCCAATCCGTTTTTTTTTGTGCCTGATCCGGTTCTTTTTTACGCCGATCCGTTTTTTTTTTTTGCCGAATCCGTTTTGTTCCCGCCGATCGGGTTTTTTTTGCACCGGATCCGTTTTTTTACAAGCCAGATCCGTTTTTTTTTCGCCGATCCGTTTTTTTTACCTAATCCGTTTTTTTTTCGCCGATCCGTTTTTTTCCACCTAATCCGTTTTTTTTTACGCCAGATCCGTTTTTTTCCGCCAGATCCGTTTTTTTCCGCCGATCCGTATTTTCTTTTTGCCGAATCCGTTTTGTTCCCGCCAATCGGGGTTTTTTTTGCGCCGGATCTGTTTTTTTGACAAGCCAGATCCGTGTTTTTTCCGACGGATCCGTTTTTTCCTGCTGATCTGTTTTTTTTTGTGCCGGATCCGTTTTTTTCCCGCCGGATCCGTTTTTTTCCGCCGGATCCGTTTTTTTTCGCCGGGGATGTGCATGTCTTCAGTGCCATCTCACAGATCTGCGGAGCATCATTTCTCTCTGTAAGTTATACCTTGATTCAACTTGGCCAAGTGTTTTTGCAGTACCATTATATCTCCATCCATGATTTCTCAAGCACTTTTCCAAAATTGTGTAGTCAAGCTAAGTGAATTCACTATCTACCTTTCTGTTATTTCATAAGCAGTTGCGATGATCGGCATCTTCTCTGAAGTACTGATGAAAACACAATCATTTTACTTCTTTTCAAGAACAGGTTAGTGCTTCTCTTGATTTCTGTTCTAACTTGGCTTGTCCCATGACTTCTATCTCACTAATGCTACAAGGGGTTTTCCATTCTCTCCCAATGATGTAGCAGCATGTCTCCCCAGTGTCAGACCGGGGTGTTTAGAGCCCAATAGACGAATGCGAAGGGTCACCTCACAGCTGCAAGAAAAGATTTTCTTTTTGCTCTTATGCTCAAGGACCAAGTGTTCTACCATCTGAAGTTGCCTGCACTATTACAATATATTTTTGGATTCCATACGGCAAACAGCATAATAGAAAAGAAATCTAAATGGCTGATTCTCCTTTTGGTTAGTGACGTCACATCTGTGAAAATATTGAATCAAAATTATTCAAAAAGTGATACACACTATATAATCATATAATTAAAAAGTAAAGGCTGTGACACCAAAAAATGAGCTCTCACACAGATCCGGAAATATAAAAAAAATATATTAGAATATGGCAATGAAACAAGCAGAATAAAAATGTTCCCACGTTTAGTTTTTTTCTAGTAAACACAAGTAAAGCTCTACTTATTGTTGTGCTGCTGTAGTCATACTGACCTGGAGAAGGACGTCAAAGGGAACCTGTCGGCAGGATTGTGCACAGTAACCGACACACAGTGTCAGGTCGGCGGCGTCATACTGATTACAATGATACCTGGTGATGAAATCTATCTTGTTGTTTCTTAATCTTTATTCTCAGTTTTGTGGTGCTCATATGCTCGAGTCCTAACACGGGGTTCATGTATGTGGTGCTCTGATTAGGTATTCATAATGCAGACTGCTGACAGGTCACTGATCCCTTGGCGATCCCCGACAGCTGCTACTGCGCAAGCGGCGCCATATTTGATGAGGATTTTTAAAATCTTCTCTAGTAAGATGGTGACGCTGGCGCATGCGCAGTTGCAGCTATCGGATCTCTATACAAACCGATAGCTGCTATTGCACAGGTGCCCCAAGTGCCACTGACAAAATTGATATTTTATTTTTGCTCAAGGAAATCTGCAAAAGGGATTAAGTGCACAGTAACCATGCGATTATGCTGCAGTGCAGGGGCCAAGGCTGGCATCTGCCTGCAAAAGCGTTTCTTTTTTTTATTCACTATGTGATTGTATTCATTATGGAAACTAGGGGGCGGGTCAGTGAGGGATCAGTGACCTGTCAGCATTTTGCATTATGAATAGCTAATCAGAGCATCACATGAAGACCCCCACAGGCCGCCCCGAAGCACAAGCATATCATTAACTCAATCCTGAAAATAAAGATTAAACAACAACCACAAGACGGATTTCAGCACCAGGTCTCATTGTAATCAGTATAACGGCGCCGACCTGACACTGTGTGTAGTTTGCTGAACACAATCCTGCTGACAGGTTCTTCAGAGCACGTGGGGAACGGCATTAAAATAAAAGCCATAAAATTGTGACAAAATTGAATTTTCAAATTGCACCCCATTTTGCTTTTTTTTCTGCTTTCCACTTGAACCTAATATTAAGTGCAGCCATTAGAACTTACAAATTGTCCTGCAAAAAGATAAGCTGGTCATAAAACTATATGAATATATAAAGCTATGGCTGCGAGAATGGCGGGAGTGGAAAGCGATAAAACCAAAAATATAAACTTTTGTTATTTTCCCCTTTTTTTCTCAAACTTCCTTTGTCCCTTTTTTGCTTCTTAAACGGGCTGCTTCACATTAATAAATGATATTGACTGTGTACAGAAAGTAAATCTATGGCACTTACTAGTATTTTGTAATTGTCCACATTGCCTCCTTTGTTGGGTTGACTCATCTTTCTATTGCAGTATACACTTCTCATTTCCATGGTTACAGACTACCCTGCAATACAGCAACAGTTGCATTAGGCTGCTTTCACACTAGCGTCGGTACAGGGTCGTCGCACTGCGTCGGCCCGACGTACCGACGCATACTGTGAAAAAAATGCCCGACGTGGCAGCGGAAGCAGTCTTACGACGCTTCCGCTGCCCCATTGCAAGGTCCGGGGAGGAGGGCACGGCGTTTCGGCCGCGCATGCGCGGTTGGAAATGGCGGACTAGATGCACAAAAAAATGTTACATGTAACATTTTTTTGTTGCGGCGGTCCCCAAAACACGACGCAACCGTCGCACGACGGTTGCGACGTGTGGCAATACGTCGCAATTAGTGTTGAGCGATACCTTCCGATATCGGAAAGTATCAGTATCGGATTGGATCGGCCGATAATCAAAAAATATCGGATATCGCCGATACCGATACCCGATACCAATGCAAGTCAATGGGACCAAAATATCGGAATTAAAATAAACCCTTTCTTTCCTTGTAGGTTCATTCTACATGAAGGAAAACAGCTAAGAATAATGTAGGATGTATTGGGGGAGGTGGCGGAGACATTAAAGGCACAGAGGTTTAGCCCAATCAAATAGAATAGCAGGAATTTTAAAAAAAATTTAAGACGTTCGGAGTTACAAAGATATTGACCATGTTAAGATTTTTTTTAATTTGTCAGATATTGATCTTTCACTACTTCCATGCCCTTCACCTTCTTTTTTACTTCTCCCACACTTTCTTCCTTCATCATCCTCAGCAGCATCTTTGACATCAACTTCTTCTTCACCTTATTCATCTTCTTCTTCATCTTCTACCTATTATTTTTTTTGTTACATTCTTCATATTCTTTTTATTAAACTATTATTCTTCTTCATATTCTACTTCTTCATCATATTCTTATTTGTGACAGGCATTCCTGTAGTTGTTGTCTATAAAAGTTTGAAGATTACACCTTCCGTTCTGCCTGTCACAAAAGAGTTACATTTGTCTGCGTTCAGTTAGGCCTGCAGCATCAGGCTTTATCCAGGGGCACCACGAGGAGGAACGGACTCACCCCCATACACTGCTTAGTCTTCTTCTGCTTATAATTTAGATAATATCTTTTGCTCTGATGTTTAGTCTTATGCTTAATGTTCTTCTGCTCTTTGTTCTGCAGCGTCTTGTTCTTCTGCTTCTCGGTCTTCCGTGTCGTCGTCTCCAGGGTCGTCGTCTCCGGGGTCGTCGTTGTCATCAGGGTGGTCTTCAGGTTCGTCGTCTCCAGGGTCGTCATCTCAGGGGTTGTTGTCTCTGGTGTCGTTGTCATCTTAGGGGTGGTCTTCAGGGTCGTCGTCTTTAGGGTCTTGAACTTGGAAATGTAGCAGAAGGTACATGAAGGCTGAGAAAATGCCGAGAACCAGCTGATGGAACTGGAACCCGGATGGCTACCCAAAGGTCCAAGAGCCAATGGAACTACCGAGGACCAGCTGACGTTACTGGAACCCGGTTAGTAAGCAGGATGTACCCGTGCCAGAAAGCACTACCAAGGACCACCTGACGTTGGTGGAACTCGGATACCCAGAAGGAGGCACCTAAGCCAAAGGCTCTGCCTGGAACCAGCTGACAGTACTGGAACCAGGATGGGGGCCTATTCAAGATTGTCATCCTACAGCCCCTAGCGGTGTTGGAGCCCAGGGTCAGCAGGAGGAGCAGAGTGCAGGCCGAAGCCTGCACTGGAGGCACTTTAATATCTGATGGAGTGTCAGCGTGGCGGTCGCAGGACACATTGTCGGTTACACAGCAGGGGAGCAGCTGACGTTACTGAACTCCACTAACACAGGAGCAATTGTTTTTCTCAGCACTTCCAGGCAGCAACTAGCGGTGTTGGAGCCCAGGGTCAGCAGGAGGAGCAGAGTATAGGCTGAGGCCTAATTGGAGCAAATTGAAAGTGAACCTTTAAACCCCCAGGCGTTAGTAACTAGAAGAGCCAGCTTGTGCAACAGTAATGCTGCACAAGGAAAAGGTTGCTCTTTTAATTATGCTCCTTGCACACGCTGAACGAAACACTTTTAAAATTGTGCCACTCATACCGTGAAACCGTCATGGAGGCGGGACTTTCCTTCTTAATGACACGCAGCACAGCTGTTAAAAATACCCCCTTGGCGCTGGGCGCAGCCTCCTGAGCGCTGCTTTTTTGTGTACCGGAGTCTGCGCTGTTATCCCTTGGCCATGCGCTGTTAGCGCTGCCTGTCTTCTGACATCATTTGATGTCAGCCTGTGCGGTCGCGCTGCCCATGAATCCCAGCCCCGCAGTGTCTTGTGATTTATTCACACTGTGGGGCTGGGATTCATGGCCTTGCGCAGTAAATATGTTCGCCTCTCACTCACGTCCTTTCGCCTGCTTTAGACTGTGCGGCGGTAGCTGATCCCTAATCACATGCCACGGCCGTGAAGCCGCACAGTCTGAAGAAGGCGGAAGGAGATGAGTGAGAGGCGAATATATGCACCGCGCGTCACGGCAGTGGCCCAGTCTGAAGAAGGCGGAGGGAGATGAGTGAGAGCCTGAGGTGAAGATATGCACTGCGCATGCCCATGGATCCCAGGCCCGCAGTATGATTAAATCAGAAGAGACTGCGAGGAGGGATCTCGGGCAGCGCGGCCTCACAGGCCCAGTCTGCCTGACACCAAATGATGTCAGAAGACGGGCAGCGCAGACTGCGCATGGCCAAGGTTGAACAAAACAGCACAGGCTACTAGACAGATTCAAACACCGCTAAGGAGGTGGCGCACGGCACCAAGGGGGTAGGGATGACGGCTGGGAAAGTCCCGTTACGAAGGAAAGTCCCACCTCCGGGACAGTTTTACGGCATCAGGGGACACATTGTATAAGTGTTAAGTTCAGCATGAGCAAGGAGCAAAACTAAAAGAGCTACCTGTACCTTGTGCAGCATTACTGCTGCACAAGGTGGCTCTTTCAGTAACAAACGCTTGGGGGGGGACAGGTTCCCTTAAATTTCAGTTGTTGTGTCAGCGTGGCGGTTGCAGGACACATTGCCGCATACACAGCTGGGGATCAGCTGACGTTACTAAAACCCAATAACACTGGGTCATGTGTTTTGACTGTGCAGAGGACTGTGCTCTCGCATCCGATGCAATATGCCAGTGTGACGTCGGCCTTAGGTCATTAGCAGAACAGAGGGAACAGGTAGGGTGATAGACAGACATACATTTTTTTATTTTATAAGATATTACTTTACAATATGTTATTAAAAGTAATTAATATTTGTGGCTTGAGGTGGAATGCTTTTGTGTAACACAGCAAAAAAATATATTGGATAGATCTGAAACTGCATGCAAACAATATTTTCAACTCAATTTTATTTTCCACGCGTATTTTTACTCTTTATAACACTCATTGTGTTGTAAGACACACATAGTGCAGTACCTCATGCCACTGGGCGCATTCAGGATGTATACATCGAGAAGTCAGGAAGAAAATAAGGAGGGAGGAAGCTTGCGCACTACACTGCCAAAACATGAACCAAAAATATCAGTCATGTGACCCTATGGGACATCCTGCACCTGCAAGGGAGATATCAAGACCGTCATATGACATGACGGTCCTGATAAATGTTCCCCCAACAGTGTATTATGAAATGTACGGAGACAAGAGGCTGGCCTACATTACAATTAACAGGAGAAAAATGTGATGAGTTATGAAAAAGGTGGAAAGGGTATGCAAAGATTTTAAAAGAAATAGCAAATCTAGGTTTATACATATTTGTACAACAGTAACAATAAACTTTACCTTGATTTTTTCCAGCACACAGCAGCACTCCCTGCCATTATCGGCCTAACCGACCGCTGCGCTCTGCAAAATGACTTTCGACTAACCTCTGCACTAATCCGTACCTCCCACTTCCGACTCCAAGACTTCTCCCATGCTGCGCCAATCCTCTGGAATGCTCTACCCCAAGATATTAGGACCAGCCACAACTTGCATAGTTTTAAGCGCTCGCTCAAAACAAATTTGTTCAGAGCGGCCTGTCACGTTCCCTAATCAAACTCATTTTATGTTTGTGTGTGTGTGTAGCCCATTCACTATCTCCATCTACCCCCCACCCCCTGAAGATGGCTGGACCATCATTGTAAATTAGCTTCTGTACGTTGTATCTCCCCACCTCATTGTAGATTGTAAGCTCTCACGAGCAGGGTCGTCTTATTGTGCTTTATTACTGTATTGTTAACGTTGTTACCTATGACTGCTGTGTTTGAAACTGTTAAACTGTAAAGCTCTGCGGAATATGTTGGCGCTATATAAATAAAGATTATTATTATTATTATTATTATTATTGGCAGTGGAAGTTGTTAAAAAAGGGTTTTAATTGCTTGATGGACACCTAATTTTTAACTTGGAGCATGTACATTAGGGTCCTGTTTTGCACATGTACTGAATGGTAGAACACTTGGTCCTTGAACATAAGATCAAAAAGAAAATCTTTTCTTGCAGCTGTGGGGTGACCCTTCGCATTCGTCTATTGGGCTCTAAACACCCCAGTCTGACACTGGGGAGACATGCTGCTACATCATTGGTAGAGAATGGAAAACTCCTTGTATCATTAGGCCGGTTTCACACGTCAGTGGCTCCGGTACGTGTGGTGACAGCTTTCTCACGTACCGGAGACACTGACTCACGTAGACACATTAAAATCAATGTGTCTCTGCACATGTCAGTGTGTTTTCACGGACCGTGTGTCCGTTTGAAAAACACGGAGACATGTCAGTGTTCGTGGGAGCGCACGTATCACACATCATTAAAGTCAATGGGTCCGTGTAAAACACGTACCGCACACGGATGCTGTCCGTATGCCATCTGTGTGTCCCTATGGGAGGTGGAGCCGCATATTCATCACTGTAATGAGCAGCACTATGTGACCGCTCATACAGGACAAGCTGCGGCGCTGAGAGGACGCATCGAGGGAGCTGGGTGAGTATTTTATTTCCAGCGGGCGGGCGCACAGTAGGTGGGAGGGGGTTGGTTACAGGGTACTTTATTTTAACCGGAAAAAAAAAATAAAAAAACAATGATTTTTCATTCTTTCTCTCCAGCGAACGCTGCTGGAGAGAAGAAATGAATAGCGGCTTCAGCACCCAAAGCAGGGGACAGCGCTTACTGTAGCGCTGTCTCCTGCACGGTTCGTGTGCCACACTGATGTGCCACGTGAGCTCACGGACACACGGACACGGATAACTCCGGTACCGATTTTTCCAGTGCCGGAATTATCTGGACGTGTGAGACTGGCCTTAGTGAGATAGAAGTCATGGGACAAGCCAAGTTAGAACAGAAACCAATAGAAGCACTAAACTGTTCTTGAAAAGAAGTAAAATGATTCTGTTTTCATCAGTACTTCAGAGAAGATGCCGATCATCGCAACTGCTTATGAAATAACAGAAAGGTATATAGTGAATTCACTTAGCTTGACTACACAATTTTGGAAAAGTGCTTGAGAAATCATGGATGGAGATATAATGGTACTGCAAAAACACTTGGACAAGTTGAATCAAGGTATATCGTACAGAGAGAAATGATGCTCCGCAGATCTGTGAGATGGCACTGAAGACATGCACTTCCCCTGCAGAATCAGATCGTGTAGGACACTCCCATAGTTCCTGTTTTTGCTGCCCAGAAGGACCACGCCTCGCAGACTGTGGACACTGGATTAGTGAGACCCCTAGTGGTCATGAATTTGCAACCAGTTCTTGGGTGGATGCAAAGAAAACAATTGTATAAAGTCATTTGAGCATTAGACCCTTTCCTATGACTTTAAGTAAATGTACAGTCACTTGGAATTAGATATATAGTAAATCAGTGGCTCCCACCCAATTTCTTTGGCCATGTGATGTAAATACACAGCATGTCTGAAACTATTTGCTAACAAGGCAGGGGGATAAGAATGTCAGATATTAACCCCTTCGCGACATCCGCCGTACTAGTACTGCGCTGCCGGCACTGCATTTGTGCCAGCCGCAGTACTAGTACGGCGGACCGATCACCGCGGTCTCACGCTGAGCGCCGCGGTGATCGGGTGCGGGTGTCAGCTGTATATGACAGCTGACACCCCGCAGCAATGCCCACGATCGGCGCTATCGCCGATCACGGGCATTTAACCCCTCTGATGCCGCTGTCAATAGTGACAGCGGCATAGAGGGGGATCGCGCAGGGACGGGGGCTCCCTGCGCTCTCCCACCGGAGCAACGCGATGAGATCGCGCTGCTCCGGTGACCTGGAAGGAGTCCCCGGATCCAAGATGGCTGCGGGACTCCTTCCGGGTCATTTACTGACCTGGCTTGCCGGCGCCTGCAAGAGCTGCTGAGAGCAGGCGCCGGCAAGCCTCTGCCCTTGTCTGTGAGATCGGTGATCTGACAGAGTGCTGTGCACACTGTCAGATCACCGATCTGTGATGTCCCCCCCTGGGGCAAAGTAAAAAAGTTAAAAAAAAAAAAGTCCACATGTGTAAAAAAAAAAATAAAAAAAAAAATCCTAAATAAAGAAAAAAAAAAAAAATATTCCCATAAATACATTTCTTTATCTAAATAAAAAAAAAATCACATAATAAAAGTACACATATTTAGTATCGCCGCGTCCGTAACGACCCCACCTATAAAACTATATCACTAGTTAACCCCTTCAGTGAACACCGTAAAAAAAAAAAAAGGCAAAAAACGCTTTATTCTCATACCGCCAAACAAAAAGTGAAATAACACGCGATCAAAAAGACGGATATAAATAACCATGGTACCGCTGAAAACGTCATCTTGTCTTGCAAAAAAAAAGCTGCCATACAGCATCATCAGCAGAAAAATAAAAAAGTTATAGCTCTCAGAATAAAGCGATGCAAAAACAATTATTTTTTTATATAAAATAGTTTTTATTGTGTAAAAGCGCCAAAACATAAAAAAATTACATAAATGAGGTATCGCTGTAATCGTACTGACATGAAGAATAAAGCTGCTTTATCAATTTTACCACACGTGGAATGGTATAAACGCCCCCCCTAAAAGAATTTCAGGAATTGCTGGTTTTTGTTCATTCCGCCTCCCAAAAATCGTAATAAAAAGCGATCAAAAAATGTCATGTGCCCGAAAATGGTACCAATAAAAACGTCAACTCGTCCCACAAAAAACAAGACCTCACATGACTCTGTGGACCAAAATATGGAAAAATTATAGCTCTCAAAATGTGGTGATGCAAAAATTATTTTTTGCAATAAAAAGTGTCTTTTAGTGTGTGATGGCTGCCAACCATAAAAATCCGCCAAAAAAACGCTATAAAAGTAAATCAAACCCCCCTTCATCACCCCCTTAGTTAGGGAAAAATAATAAAATTTTAAAAAATGTATGTATTTCCATTTTCCCATTAGGATTAGGGTTAGGGCTAGGGTTAGGGCTAGAGTTAGGGCCAGGGTTAGGGTTGGGGTTAGGGCTAGGGTTAGGGCTGGGGTTAAGGTCGGGGTTAGGGCTAGGGTTAGGGCTGTGGTTAGGGTTTCAGTTATGATTGGGGGTTTCCACTGTTTAGGCACATCAGGGGGCTTTCCATACGCGACATGGTGTCCGATCTCAATTCCAGCCAATTCTGCTTTGAAAAACTAAAACAGTGCTCCTTCCCTTCCGAGTTCTCCTGTGCGCCCAAACAGTGGTCCCCCCGAACATATGGGGTATCAACGTTCTCAGGACAAGTTGGACAACAACTTTTGTGGTCCAATTTCTCCTGATGCCCTTGGGAAAATAAAAACGTGAAAAATCATTTTCGTGAAAAAAAAAATATTTTTTATTTTCACGGCTCTGCATTATAAACTGTAGTGAAACACTTGTTGGTTCAAAGTTCTCACAAAACATCTAGATAAGTTCCTTGGGGGGTCTAGTTTCCAATATGGGGTCACTTGTGGGGGGTTTCTACTGTTTAGGTACATCAGGGACTCTGCAAATGCAACATGACGCCTGCAGACCAATCCATCTAAGTCTACATTTCAAACAGCGCTCCTTCCCTTTCGAGCTGTGCCGTGCGCCCAAACAGTATTCCCTGTTGTGAATTCCGCTCTTGGGCTCCCTCCGGTGGTTATAAGTAGCATTTTTGTGAGTTCTGCTCTTGGGCTCCCTCCTGTGGTTTTGAGTGGTATGGCTGCTTCTTGGATTTAGCATCAGCAGCTGTTTTCACTGATCGTCTTTCTGGCTCTGCTATATTAGTCTGGCCTTTTCCCTAATTCAATGCCAGTTGTCAATTGTTGAGCTTGGAGTCATGGCTCTCTGAGGATTTCCCTGTCACTCTGACCATTTCAGCAAAGCTAAGTCCTTGCTTGTCTTTTTGCAGTTCACTTGTTGTGGACTTTGTTGTTTTGCACTTTCTATGTTTTGCTCATTTGTCCAGCTTATCAGTATGTATCTAGTCAGCTAAGCTGGAAGCTCTGGGCAGCAGAGTTTGCCCTCCACACCTTTAGTCAGGTGTGGAGATTTTTGCATTTCTCTGCGGTGGACTTTTTCTAGTTTTTATTACTGACCGCACAGTGTTCTGTCCTGTACTAATTCTTTCTAGCTAGTAGTGGCCTCCTTTGCTAAATCTTGTTTCATACTACGTATGTCATTTCCTTCTCCTCTCACAGTCATTATTTGTGGGGGGCTGTCCTATCCTTTGGGGATTTTCTCTGAGGCAAGATAGCTTTCCTGCTTCTACCTTTAGGGGTAGCTAGTTCTCCGGCTGTGATGAGGTGTCCAGGGAGTGACAGGAACATCCCACGGCTACTGCTAGTGTCTGTGTTAAGATCAGGAACTGCGGTCGGTATAGTTACCACCTGCTCAGAGCTAGTCGCATGTCGCTCCTTAATCACCAGACCATAACAGGTCCCCCCCATATATGGGGTATCAGCGTACTCAGCTCAAATTGGACAACAACTTTTGTGGTCCAATTTCTCCTGTTTCCCTTGGGAAAAAAAAAATGTGGGGGCTAAAATATCATTTTCGTGGAAAAAAAATATTTTTTATTTTCACGGCTCCGCGTTATAAACTGTAGTGAAACACTTGTTGGTTCAAAGTTCTCACAACACATCTAGATAAGTTCCTTGGGGGGTCTAGTTTCCAATATGGGGTCACTTGTGGGGGGGTTCTACTGTTTAGGTACATCAGGGACTCTGCAAATGCAACATGATGCCTGCAGACCAATCCATCTAAGGCTACTTTCAGACATAGCGCATTTTTGAGCGCTATTTTGCGGGCGCTTTTCAAAAATGCGCAATGTCATTTTCGTCTGCCGGCAAAGTGAATGAGAAATTCACTTTGCCGTTCAGACACACCGCAAAAAAACGCGGCGCTTTTGTCTGCAAACACGCCGGCGTAAAAAGAATTGACATGTCAATTCTTTACGCAGCGGCGTGTCTGCGTATCCCCCTAGGGCCCCATATTAACGTGCACACACAGCGCCTTTGTCCTGGGTGTCGGCGTCTTTGTACGGAGGGGTTGACACCCAGGACCGTCGGACAGGAAGAGGGAAGCCCCCGCCCCCCAGTGACGCAGCATGGAGTGTGTGTGTGTGTGTGTGTGTGTGTGTGTGTGTGTGTGTGTGTGTGTGTGTGTGTAGCGACGCTGCAGCGATAGCGACAACGATGCCGATCGCTGCAGCGTCGCTGTTTGATCGCTGGAGAGCTGTCACACAGACCGCTGTCCAGCGACCAAGGATGCCGAGGCCCCCGGGTAACCAGAGTAAACATCGGGTTACTAAGCGCAGGGCCGCGCTTAGTAACCCGATGTTTACCCTGGTTACCAGCGTAAAAGTAAAAAAAACAAACAGTACATACTCACCAGCGCGTCCCCCAGCGTCTGCTTCCTGACACTGACTGAGCTCCGGCCTTAACAGCACAGCGGTGACGTCACCGCTCTGCTTTCACTTTCACTTTAGGGCCGGCGCTCAGTCACTTTGATACGTGGCACTTTGATACGTGGCACGTGGCACTGAAATATGTGGCACTGAAATATGTGGCACTGAAATATGTGGCACGTGGCACTTTGATACGTGGCACTTTGATACGTGGCACGTGTCACTTAACTACGTGGCACGTGGCACTTTGATACGTGGCACTTTGATACGTGGCACGTGTCACTTAACTACGTGGCACGTGGCACTTTGATACGTGGCACTTTGATACGTGGCACTTTGATACGTGGCACTGAAATATGTGGCACGTGGCACTTTGATACGTGGCACGTGGCACTTTGATACGTGGCACTGAAATACGTGGCACTGAAATACGTGATACGTGGCACTTAAATACGTGGCACATGGCACTTAAATACGTGGCACGTGGCACGTGGCACTTAAATACGTGGCACTGAAATACGTGGCACTGAAATACGTGGCACGTGGCACTGAAATACGTGGCACTGAAATACGTGGCACTGAAATACGTGGCACTTAAATACGTGGCACTTAGGCTATGTTCACATTTGCGTTGTGCGCCGCATGCGTCCTTTTTTTGATTGATTTTGGACGCAGCAAAAATGCAACTTGCTGCGTCCTCTGCGGCCGGATGCGTGCGCTGCAGTGACGCATGCGGCCGGCGCAAAACGCAAGTGCGACGCATGTCCATGCGCCCCCATGTTAAATATAGGGGCGCATGACGCATGCGGCGCCCGACGCTGCGGCGCAGACCGCAAATGTGAACGTAGACTTAAATAGCTAGATAGAGCTGGATCCGCGGGCTGTGATCTGGCCTACGCTCAGCACTCTGCGGAGCGCTGTCATTCAAAACACGTCCACTCATTTTGGTGTTTAGTCCCAAAATGGAGGATGGAAGAAGAAAAGGGTTGGACAAGGAAATGACATCATTTCTTTTTTTTTTCCCCCACTGCAGTTAAAGCTTTATTTGTGTCAAACACAGACAATCTGCAGAGAAAACTGCATAAAAAACCGCACTAAAAACCGCATCAAAAACGCACCAAAAACGCACCTGCGTTTTCTGCCAAGAGCTGCGGTTTTTGTCCTGAAAAAAAAGGATTGAAATCAGGATCGTGTGAACATACCCTTACCGTACAGGGTTACGAGGGGGGGCGTCTGACTGACGCCTGCCCTAGTAACCTGGGGTTAGTGACAGTGGGGTTAGTAAACCCCAGCTGATGTCTGTTCCGCTTGCTGAGGCGTCTTTGGCTCAAGGCCATTGCAGCTGGCAGAATCGACATGATGTTAACTCCAGTGTGTATTGTATTCTGAGTCATAAAGACAGGAAATGACCTCAATGACTTTTTTTTTTCCCCTTTTTTTTTTTTCAAACAAACTTTATTTTCAGTACACAATGCTGAAAAAAACGCAGCTGCAAAAAACGCAGCAAAAAACGCTGTGTGTGAAAGCAGCTGCGTTTTTTGCCTGCGTAAAAAAACGCAGGTAAAGCAGCAGCAAAATACGCGCGCGTAAAAATACGCAGCAAATACGCTGTGTGTGAAAGTAGCCTAAATCTGCATTTCAAACGGCGCTCCTTATCTTCCGAGCTCTGCCGTGCGCCCAAACAGTGGTTTCCCCCCATGTATGGGGTATCAGCGTACTCAGGACAAATTGCACAATAACTTTTGTGGTCCAATTTCTCCTGTTACCCTTGGGGAAAAAAAAATTGCGGGCTAAAACATCATTTTGTGGAAAGAAAAAATGATTTTTTAATTTTCACGGCGCTACATTCTAAACTTTAGTGAAACAATTGGGGGTTAAAAGTGCTCACCACACATCTAGATAAGATCCTTAGGGGGTCTTCTTTCCAAAATGGGGTCACTTGTGGGGGGTTTCTACTGTTTAGGCACGTCAGGGGCTCTCCAAACGCGACATGGGTTCCGATCTCAATTCCAGCCAATTTTGCATTGAAAAGTCAAATGGCGCTCCTTCCCTTCCGAGCTCTGCCATGTGCCCAAACATTGGTTTACCCCAACATGTGGGGTATCGGCGTACTCAGGACAAATTGTACAACGACTTTTGTGGTCCAATTTCTCCTGTTACCCTTGGTAAGATAAAACAAATTGGATCTGAAGTAAAAATTTTGTAAAAAAAAAGTTTAATGTTCAATTTTTTTTAAACATTCCAAAAATTCCTGTGAAGCACCTGAAGGGTTAATAAACTTTTTGAATGTGGTTTTGAGTGCCTTGAGGGGTGCAGTTTTTAGAATGGTGTCACTTTTGGGCATTTTCTGTCATATAGACCCCTCAAAGTCACTTCAAGTGTGAGGTGGTCCCTAAAAAAAATGGTTTTGCAAATTTTGTTGCAAAAATGAAAAATCGCTGGTCAACTTTTAACCCTTATAACTCCCTAACAAAAAAAAATTATGTTTCCAAAATTGTGCTGATGTAAAGCAGACATGTGGGAAATGTTGTTTATTAACTATATTATGTGATATATCTCTCTAATTTGAGGGCAGAAAAATGAAAAATTTGAAAATTGCTAAATTTTCATAATTTTCGACAAATTTCTGTTTTTTTCACAATTAAATGCAAGTCATATCGAAGAAGTTTTACCACTATCACAAAATACAATATGTCTCGAGAAAACAATGTCAGAATCACCAGGATCCGTTGAAGCGTTTCAGAGTTATGACCTCATAAAGTGACAGTGGTCAGAATTGTAAAAATTGGCTCTGTCACTTAGGTGAAAACAGGCTTCGAGGTGAAGGGGTTAATTTAACCAAAATCAGGGGAAAAAAAAAATATATCAGACTTGATAAAGGCTCACTAGTGACACCTCTAGCACAACATTTTACCATTATGGTCGTCCCGAAACAGGAGGATATAAATTGGTAGTAAAATTCTGATGACAGATTACCTTTAAGAAAACACTTGTCAGTGTTTTGTTTTGGTTTGTTTTTTGGGGGGCGTGGGGTATGGTTGTGCACAAGAAGATCAAAAATGATAAAATTGCTAAAAAAAAGTAAATTCCGGCTGTGATTAAGTCAGCACAGCTATATGTATGGGGCTACAGACAGGTCATGGTGCCCGAGCTCACCCGTCCTTTGCTGCAAGCATCAGTACTGGGCATGTTATGTCAGCATCAGACCCATACAATGAGGCAATGGAAGAAGGGGCCCTGGTTTGAGGGTTCATGTTTTCTTATATCTTATGTGGACTGCCGGGCTCAAGCGTCACTTACTAGGGATGGTGCAGGATGCACTATGGTAAGAAGACAGGCCGGCAGAGTGATGTGCAACATTCAGCTGGGAAACCTCAGATCCCAGCAATGATATGATGTGGATGTGACAGGTACCATCAAACTAAACATTATACAGCAAAAGTAAGTAGCCCCCTTTGCAGTGATGGAATTTCCTAATAGTAGTGGCCTCTTTCAGCAGGATAATGCCCGTACCACGCTGCAAAAACTTCATGTCACGTTGTGACGTCTTCAGTAAGGAAGGGGGGGCCTAAAACTGTCCCTGTAACTGGGACCCTAACTTTCCCTGTCCCGGAGGTACTCTTGAAGGTAGAAGTCTCCAACCTTACTATGCTCCTGTTAAACTCTGTTCTGTCTCCTCCTCCACTCTGGGACAGAAATGTAAGGTAAACAGGACACAAAGACCAAACAGGGATAACAGTTAGGCTAGGTTCAGATTGCGTTAGTGCAATCCGTTTAGCGCTAGCGGATTGCGCTAACGCAATGTCTTTTTCGGGGCCGCGTTTAGGGGTCGCGTTAACGTCCCCGCTCTCGCAGATCCCCGATCTGCGAGAGCGGGGAACGGACCTCTGGCGCGCCGCGAACGCTGCAAGCAGCGTCCGAGGCGCGCTACAAAAGACCGGCACATCGCTAGCGCGTGCCGAAAATGACACGCGCTAGCAATGCGCTTTAACATTGCCGGCAATGGGAGCGCTAACGGACGCGGTGCACGGCGTTAATTTCGCCGTGCAATGCTGTCCGTTAGCGCTCTCCCATTAACGCAATGGGAACCTAGCCTAAGCAACAGAAATACAAACACTCACCAAAGGTAAAGAGGCATATAGGGAAGAATAGGAATGTACCAACCAAATGGGAATAGGACAATGAGGAAAGCATACACCCAAAAACAGCATGCAACAATCTCCAGCAGCAACAACGATCTACAACTCAGCACAGAGTCTCCAAGGAGCTAGGAAGGAAAGATTTCACTGGCAATGCAGAGAAGGTCTGGCCAGGTTTAACAGGGAGAGGCAATGACCAGATCAGAAGCAGCTGAAAATGGAGCTTGCAAGTTTCTGACCAACATAGAAAAAGTTGTTAACCTCTTCAGCACCAAATTAATTTAACATGGGACACAAATACACAGGCTAAATGGAAGATCTGCGATTCACAATACGTAGTGATCTTCTAACCCTAAATCTCCCAGGAGGACTTGACAGGTACATGACAAAAGTTCAAAGTGATGACTTGGGCTCCAAACTTCCCGGATGTCAATCAGATTGGGTGTTTGGGACGTGCAGGAAAAAACGAGTCTGATCCATGGAGCCCGAACCTCACAACTTTAAGGGTAGGGGTAGTTGACATCAGATTAGCCACCTGCTGGAACACGTGCCCCGATCTCCAGATGTGACGTCACCTGCTCCGCTTGCTTCTCAATTCGACAGTGAACGGAGCAGAACGAACCCAATCTGCTGATAATATCTTGGTGCCAGATGCCAGCCATGTTTTTCTTACGTTATACAGCTATGTTTATTGACCTTTCGCCAAAAATCATGTTGTGCAAGTACTGCTCCTTTGTAAGAGAACACACATATATGAATGAATAAAAAATATACTTTATTTACAGGGTGGCACAAAACATTTCACAGTTCACTAGCAAAAATCTTCTTCCGGAGGTAGTTAATCCACGTTTCCTTTGTTCCAAGGTCCATTGAATTCCATTCAAAACTAGGGATCTGTAATAGAGAACTAACATGTAACTGCGGGAAGTCATCTATAGAAATTGTCTCAGAGAAAATTATATATATATATATATAGTGCCTTGCTAAAGTATTCGGCCCCCTGGAACTTTTCAACCTTTTCCCACATATCATGCTTCAAACATGATTTGAAGCATATGTGGGAAAAGGTTGAAAAGGGGCCTGAATACTTTCGCAAGGCACTATATATATATATATATATATATATATATATATATATATATATAACACACAGACTGACATAGGAGAAGATACTATTATACAGACATGAGGAACCCATCATGATATACTATCCTAAAACACAACTCGAATTGTAACCAACCTGAACTACATAGTACCCCAGGATCTCCAAATGTCTCTTCTTCATGGCATTTAACCCCTCTGTGACCTTAGACGTACTATCCCGTCGAGGTGACCTGGGCCTATCTGACCCTCGACGGGATAGTACGTCATAGCCGATCGGCCGCGCTCACGGGGGGAGCGCGGCCGAGTGTCAGCTGCATATCGCAGCTGACATCCGGCACTATGTGCCAGGAGCGGTCACGGACCGCCCCCGGCACATTAACCCCCGGCACACCGCGATCAAACATGATCGCGGTGTACCGGCGGTATAGGGAAGCATCGCGCAGGGAGGGGGCTCCCTGCGGGCTTCCCTGAGACCCCCGGAGCAACGCGATGTGATCGCGTTGCTCTGAGGGTCTCCTACCTCCCTCCTTGCCGCAGGTCCCGGATCCAAGATGGCCGCGGCATCCGGGTCCTGCAGGGAGGGATGTGGCTTACCGAGTGTCTGCTCAGAGCAGACACTTGGTAAGCCTGCAGCCCTGCACAGCAGATCACAGATCTGGCAGAGTGCTGTGCACACTGCCAGATCAATGATCTGTGATGTCCCCCCCTGGGACAAAGTAAAAAAGTTAAAAAAAAAATTCCCCACATGTGTGTAAAAAAAAAATAAAAAAAATATCCTAAATAAAGAAAAAAAAAAAAAAAATTATTCCCATAAATACATTTCTTTAGCTAAATAAAATAAAAAAAAACAATAAAAGTACACATATTTAGTATCGCCGCGTCCGTAACGACCCAACCTATAAAACTGCCCCACTAGTTAACCCCTTCAGTAAACACCGTAAGAAAAAAAGAAAAAAAACGAGGCAAAAAACAACGCTTTATTACCATACCGCCGAACAAAAAGTGGAATAACACGCGATCAAAAAGACTGATATAAATAACCATGGTACCGCTGAAAACGTCATCTTATCCCGCAAAAAAAGAGCCGCCATACAGCATCATCAGCAAAAAAGTAAAAAAGTTATAGTCCTGAGAATAAAGCGATACCAAAATAATTATTTTTTTCTATAAAATAGTTTTTATCGCATAAAAGCGCCAAAACATAAAAAAATGATATAAATGAGATATCGCTGTAATCGTACTGACCCGACGAATAAAACTGCTTTATCAATTTTACCAAACGCGGAACGGTATAAACGCCTCCCCCAAAAGAAATTCATGAATAGCTGGTTTTTGATCACTCTGCCTCACAAAAATCGGAATAAAAAGCGATCAAAAAATGTCACGTGTCCGAAAATGTTACCAATAAAAACGTCAACGCGTCCCGCAAAAAACAAGATCTGACATAACTCTGTGGACTCAAATATGGAAAAATTACAGCTCTCAAAATGTGGTAACGCAAAAAATATTTTTTGCAATGAAAAGCATCTTTCAGTGTGTGATGGCTGCCAATCCTAAAAATCCGCTAAATAACCCGCTATAAAAGTAAATCAAACCCCCCTTCATCACCCCCTTAGTTAGGGAAAAATAAAAAAATTAAAAAATGTATTTATTTCCATTTTCCCATTAGGGTTAGGGTTAGGGCTAGAGTTAGGACTAGAGTTAGGGCTAGGGTTAGGGTTAGGGCAAGGGTTAGGGCTAGGGTTAGGGTTAGGGCTAGGGTTGGGGCTAGAGTTAGGACTAGAGTTAGGGCTAGAGTTAGGGCTAGGGCAAGGGTTAGGACTAGGGTTAGGGTTAGGGTTGGGGCTAGGGTTGGAGCTACAGTTAGGGTTGGGGCTAAAGATAGGGTTAGGGTTTGGATTACATTTACGGTTGGGAATAGGGTTGGGTGTGTCTGGGTTAGAGGAGTGGTTAGGGTTACCGTTGGGATTAGGGTTAGGGATGTGTTTGGATTAGGGTTTCAGTTATAATTGGGGGGTTTCCACTGTTTAGGCACATCAGGGGCTCTCCAAACGGGACATGGCATCCGATCTGAATTCCAGCCAATTCTGCGTTGAAAAAGGAAAACAGTGCTCCTTCCCTTCAGAGCTCTCCCGTGTGCCCAAACAGAGGTTTACCCCAACATATGGGGTATCAGCGTACTCAGGACAAATTGATCAACAACTTTTGGGGTCCAATTTATCCTGATACCTTTGTGAAAATACAAAACTGGGGGCTAAAAAATCATTTTTGTGAAAAAAAAAAGAATTTTTATTTTCACGGCTCTGCGTTATAAACTGTAGTGAAACACTTGGGGGTTCAAAGTTCTCACAACACATCTAGATAAGTTCCTTGGGGGGTCTAGTTTCCAATATGGGGTCACTTGTGGGGGGTTTGTACTGTTTGGGTACATCAGGGGCTCTGCAAATGCAACGTGACGCCTGCAGACCAATCCATTTAAGTCTGCATTCCAAATGATGCTCCTTCCCTTCCGAGCTCTGTCATGCACCCAAACAGTGGTTCCCCCCCACATATGGGGTATCAGCGTACTCAGGACAAATTGGACAACAAAGTTTGGGGTCCAATTTATCCTGATACCCTTGTGAAAATACAAAACTGGGGGCTAAAAATCATTTTTGTGAAAAAAAAAAAAGGAATTTTTATTTTCACGGCTCTGCGTTATAAACTGTAGTGAAACACTTGGGGGTTCAAAGCTATCAAAACACATCTAGATAAGTTCCTTAGGGGGTCTACTTTCCAAAATGGTGTCACTTGTGGGGGTTTTTAATGTTTAGGCACATCAGGGGCTCTCCAAACGCAACATGGCATCTTAATTCCAGTCAATTTTGCATTGAAAAGTAAAATAGCGCTCCTTCCCTTCCGAGCTCTGCTATGCGCCCAAACAGTGGTTTATCCCCACATATGGGGTATCGTCGTACTCAGGACAAATTGCACAACAACTTTTGTGGTCTAATTTCTTCTCTTACCCTTGGGGAAATAAAAAAATGGGGGCGAAAAGATCATTTTTGTGAAAAAATATGATTTTTATTTTTACGGCTCTGCATTATAAACTTCTGTGAAGCACTTGTTGGGTCAAAGTGCTCAACACACATCTAGATAAGATCCTTAGGGGGTCTACTTTCCAAAATGGTGTCACTTGTGGGGGGTTTCAATGTTTAGGCACATCAGGGGCTCTCCAAATGCAACATGGCGTCCCATCTCAATTCCAGTCAATTTTGCATTGAAAAGTCAAATGGCGCTCCTTTCCTTCCGAGCTCTGCCCTGCGCCCAAACAATGGTTTACACCCACATATGGGGTATCAGCGTACTCAGGACGAATTGTACAACAAATTTTGGGGTCTATTTTCTCCTGTTACCCTTGGTAAAATAAAACAAATTGGAGCTGAAACAAATTTTGAGTGAAAAAAAGTTAAATGTTTAATTTTATTTAAACATTCCAAAAATTCCTGTGAAACACCTGAAGGGTTAATAAACTTCTTGAAAGTGGTTTTGAGTACCTTGAGGGGTGCAGTTTTTAGAATGGTGTCACACTTGGGTATTTTCTATCATATAGACCCCTCAAAATGACTTCAAATGAGATGTGGTCCCTAAAAAAAAATGGTGTTGTAAAAATGAGAAATTGCTGGTCAACTTTTAACCCTTATAACTCCGTCACCCAAAAAAATTTTGGTTCCAAAATTGTGCTGATGTAAAGTAGACATGTGGGAAATGTTACTTATTAAGTATTTTGCGTGACATATGTCTGTGATTTAAGGGCATAAAAATTCAAAGTTGGAAAATTGCGAAATTTTCAAAATTTTCGCCAAATATTCGTTTTTTTCACAAATAAACGCAAGTTATATCGAAGAAATTTTACCACTATCATGAAGTACAATATGTCATGAGAAAACAATGTCAGAATCGCCAAGATCCGTTGAAGCGTTCCAGAGTTATAACCTCATAAAGGGACAGTGGTCAGAATTGTAAAAATTGGCCCGGTCATTAACGTGCAAACCACCCTTGGGGGTGAAGGGGTTAAGCCTTTAATCTTGGAAGAGTTTCTGCAAAATGCCACTGGATTAAGAAAGTCAATGGCAACTCTATAAAGATGAAAGAAATAATATGTTAGAGTCCAACAAACAAAATCAAGAGGAATTGAATTCTACTCAAATTTTTCCAAAAAAACATCCATTTGCCCAAACCGCTATTTTTCTGAACCGGAAAAAGCCATTCATTTGTAAAAAAAAAAAAATTATACTGATTTTACTGCTCATCTCTCTAGCTCCTCTGTTCCTCAATGGAGAAACCGCCCTTTTCTCCTCCTCGATTAAGATAGGAGATGACAGTTGGTGCTTTTAAAATTCTATGGAGGGGGGGAGAGGAGCTAGCGGAACACAGACATTCTGCTATATCAGTCTCCATAGAACTTTGTGAGCACTAACTGTCATCTCCTATCTCAGTAACGGGAAAATCTGTATTCACGGAAAACAGATTTTACTTGGAAGTTGAGAATTTTGAGAATGAACGATCAGTTCAGGAGGAGAAAGAAGCAGATTTCTATGATCAGACATATTACAAAGTTTCTTATTTGCATGTCTTCTATGGATTTATGTAAGAAAACTTAAAATGAAGGCTATTTTTTAAGAGAATGAGGCTGCGTCGTGATCTAGCACCACATGTCTACACACAGAATCACCGACCTCTGGGCTCCTTGAGGTAGAGACTTGTTATCACACATCTGACTGTCCTGGCCCCACTGGACTTCGGCCACATTGGCGGACAGCTTGTTCTCCTCTATGTAGGCAATAGGCTTTTTATTTTTTTCAGGATGCACTCGAAGTCTATAGAAAGCAAGCATCAAATGTTAGGAGAATCACAGTCCAACACCTTCCAAAAACCCTCCCTGGGTCCACTCAGCGAGCTCCTGGTGTGTGCAGTGCTCAGGTCACATCAACAGCCAATTAGTGTCATCAACTTGACCAGAGCCGCTGAGCTCACTTATGGTCAACATAATGGCAACAGCGGCAGAGGCTCAATGCTGGACCTGGGGAGGGTGAGCCAGGCCACTTTGTTTGTTTTTAAAACAAACTACAATCAATTGGACACTTGTTTTCAAAAGCCGGAAAAACACTTTAAGGGTATGTGCACACATCCGGAAAGTATGCAGAAATTTCCTGAGAAAACCCTGAGGTTTTCCGCAGGAATTCTGCACGCGTTTTTATCGCGTATTTTGCGCGGATTTTTCGCTTTTTTTCCGGAGGTTCCCAATGTAATAATATAGTGGGAAATCCGCTTAAAATCCGCAAAATTAATGAACATGCTGCGTATTTTTCCGCATGCGTTTTTCGCGGAAAAATACGCAACATGTGCACAAAAATTGTGGAAACCATTATAAATGATGGAATGCATATGTATGCGTTTTTTAAGCGTTTTGGTTGCGAAAAAACGTGCAAAAAATCTGCGAATAATCTGGAACGTGTGCACACAGCTTAAAAGGGTTTTTAAAAGTTATCCCCTTTCTATAAAACAGGAGGCAAGTTACTGATCTCTTGGGGGTGTCTGACCGCACTCAGCCATTTCAAGCAGTCCGGTAAAGAATAAAAGGAGTGGGCGACCCCTGCTCAATTACGATTCTGTGCAGAATATTGATTGACTGTAGTGTATAGACTTTTGTTTTAATTTTTTTTATGGCAACAACCGTATGAAGAACTAAACAAATAAAGGAACTGCGGGCTTTTAGACAACGATCACCAGTGGGTCCTCCGCTAAGAAACGTGATATAATATGAAGTAGATGTGTGTGGAAGTCATCCTGTGATATCATATACTAAAATGCAACTCAAACTGTCCCCACCCTGAATTACATCCCCCCAGGATCTCCCATTGCCTCATATGTCAGTGTTTTGCTTGTGGCTGTGTTGCTTTTATTTGCACAAAAGTTATTAAACAGTCACAATATTTGATGAATTTTGACATATCTTTAAATTATAACATTTCTTTCCAGAGCAGAGCGGCGTTTGTGATTTCTTAGTGCAGCAAAATATATATTTTTTTACATTTCACAATCTTACCTACTGTGTAATAATATGGAGTAGTCACAAACATCTTGGCATAATTAACTCCCCCAAAGAGATCTCCGAGAAATAAGTGGATTTGATGGTATATGGATCTCTTACTGTTACCTTCTGAGCAAAAAAAGAAAACAAACAAAAAACAACTTTTTAATATTCTAAGGATTATTCCTTATTGCATATCCATAAATCGCACAATATACTTTTGCAGTGGAGAATATTAAAGGGATTGTTCACTTTCAGAAAAGTGGACCCCAAACACTCTAAAATAACAAACAGAGCAGGTACATGTCCTCCCCGGTTTCAGTGCCGGTTCCCTCTCGCTGCTCCGGTCTCAGTTTGGGCTGCAGAGATGACGTTATGTCCGACAGCCCAAATCACCGCTGTAGTCAATCACTAAGGCTGGTTTCACACTTGCGTTTTGATCTGCAGCGTTTTAAAAAAAAAACGTGTGTGGTGAAAAAACGCATGTAAATGCGGCAAAACACCACGTTTTTTAGACGCATGCGTTTTTGCATGCAGAAAAAAAAACGCGGTGTTTTGCGGCATTTACATGCGTTTTTTCCTGCGTTTGCGTTTTTTAAACGCAGGCTGAGAAGTGTGTGACAGCTGCCAATCATCAAAATCAACTAGAAAACCCACTAAAAACAGAAATAGCTAGGGTTAGGGTTAGGATCCCTAGTAACCCTAGGGATCCTAACCCTAACCCTAGGGATCCTAACCCTAACCCTAACCCTAGGGATCCTAACCCTAAGGGTTAGGATCGTAACCCTAACCCTAAGGGTTAGGGTTAGGATCCCTAGGGTTAGGATCCCTAGGGTTACTAGGGATCCTAACCTAAGGGTTAGGATCCCTAGTAACCCTAGGGTTAGGGTTTTCTTGTTTTTTCTTGTGTTTAGGGTTAGGGTTTTCTTGTTTTTTCTTGTGTTTTTCTATAAAAACACATGCGTTTTTAACGCAAGCAAACGCATGTGCTTAAAAACGCATGCGTAGACAGCAATGCATTTTTTTGCCGCGAATAAACGCATGCGTTTTTTGCGGGAAAAAAACGCAGCTAGAAATTACTGCAGGTTGCATTTCTGCAAATGAACGCACGCGTCAAAAAACGCATGCGTTGCCGAAAACGCGTCAAAACACACGCTAAAAAACGCATGCATTTTTTTTTATGTTAAGTACAGAAAAAAAAACGCATGCGTTTTTTAGCGCTAAAACGCTGCAGATCAAAACGCAAGTGTGAAACCAGCCTAAGCTCAACGAGGTAGGCGGCAGAGCCTCTGTGCTCAGTGATTGGCTGCAGTGGTGCTGAGCACTGTCAACGCAACATCACTGTTGAGGCCGGTTTCACACGTCAGTGGCTCCGGTGTTGTGAATTTGGATTCTGGGCTCCCCCGGTGGCCGCTTGTGGAATTGGACTTGTCATCCTCTTTCCTGTTTCACCTGTTTCCATCAGTAGTGGGTGTCGCTATTTAAGCTCATTTCTCTGGTGGTTTCTTGCCGGTCAACAATGTTATCTGATGCCTCTCAGTGCTTGTTCCTGCTTCTGACAACTACTAGATAAGTTGGACTTTTGTCCATGTTTCGTTTTGCCTATTTGTTCCAGTTCACAGCTGAAGTTTTGTTACTGTGTCTGGAAAGCTCTCGTTGATCAGGGATTGCTACTCTGGTGTTATGAGTTAATGCCAGAGTTTAAGGTAATCTCTGGATGGTGTTTTGTTAGTGTTTTTCTGCTGACCATGAAAGTATACTATCTGTCTTCTGCTATCTAGTAAGCGGACCTCAAATTTGCTAAGACTATTTTCCTGCTGCGTTTGTTGTTTCATCTGAACTCACCGTCATTATATGTGGGGGGCTACTGTCTTCTTTGGAATATTTCTCTAGAGGTGAGCCAGGTCTTATATTTCCCTCTGCTAGCTATTTAGGTCTTAGGCCAGAGCTGGGCATCTAGCAATAAATAGGAAATGCTACCTGGCTATTTCTAGTTGCGCGGCAGGCTTAGTTCATGGTCAGTATAGTTCCATCTTCCGAGAGCTTGTCCCTCTATAGGCTTGCTATGATCTCTGCCTGCAGAGATCATGATAGTTTGACCGGACCAATAAAGTGTTAAAGACCCAGGTTGAGAAGGAGAGTTATAAGAAGTCTGCTGGAATTTTTTTTTTTTTTTTTTTTTTTTTCCTCCAGTTTGCCTTGCTGCAGTCTGTTTTCTCTCTCTCCTCCTAATCTCTGTATGGCTCTGTGTGCACCTGACAATAATGGATCTTCAGAGTGTAACTGCGGGTTTGAATAATCTCATCACGAAAGTACAAAATTTACAAGATTTTGTGGTACATGCTCCAGTATCTGAGCCGAGAATTCCTTTGCCGGAGTTCTTCACAGGGAATAGAGCTAGCTTCCAGAATTTCCGAAATAATTGTAAGCTTTATTTGTCCCTGAAGTCTCGTTCAGCTGGAGACCCTGCTCAGCAGGTTAGGATTGTGATTTCCTTGCTCAGGGGTGACCCTCAAGATTGGGCCTTCTCATTGCCAGCAGGGGATCCTGCGTTGCGCGATGTGGATGCGTTTTTTCTGGCCTTGGGCTTGCTTTATGAGGAACCTCATTTGGAACTTCAGGCAGAAAAAACTTTGATGGCACTATCTCAGGGGCAAGACGAAGCTGAGGTTTACTGCCAAAAATTCCGTAAATGGTCTGTGCTTACTCAGTGGAATGATTGCGCCTTGGCGGCAACTTTCAGAGAAGGTCTCTCTGATGCCGTTAAGGATGTTATGGTGGGGTTCCCTGTGCCTGCAGGTCTGAATGAGTCCATGACAATGGCTATTCAGATTGATAGGCGTCTGCGGGAGCGCAAACCGGTGCACCATCTGGCGGTGTCTATGGAAAAGACGCCAGAAAGTATGCAGTGTGATAGAATTCTGTCCAGGAGCGAGCGACAGAATTTTAGACGGAAGAATGGATTGTGCTTCTATTGTGGGGATTCTACTCATGTTATATCAGCATGCTCTAGGCGTACAAAGAAGCTTGATAAGTCTGTTTCCATTGGCACCATTCAGTCTAAGTTTATTTTGTCTGTAACCCTGATTTGCTCTTTGTCATCCATTGCCACGGACGCCTATGTTGACTCTGGCGCCGCTCTGAGTCTTATGGATTGGTCCTTTGCCAATCGTTGTGGTTTTGATTTAGAGCCTTTGGAGACTCTTATTCCTCTGAAGGGGATTGACTCCACCCCATTGGCTAATAATAAACCACAATACTGGACACAAGTAACCATGCGTATCAATCCGGATCACCAGGAGATTATTCGTTTCCTGGTGCTGTATAATTTACATGACGATTTGGTACTGGGATTGCCATGGTTGCAGTCTCACAATCCAGTCTTGGACTGGAGAGCAATGTCTGTGTTGAGCTGGGGATGTAAGGGTATTCATGGGGACTTACCTTTGGTTTCTATTTCGTCGTCCATTCCCTCTGAAGTCCCTGAGTTCCTCTCTGATTATCAAGACGTCTTTGACGAACCCAAGCTTGGGTCGTTACCTCCGCACCGTGAGTGCGATTGTGCCATAGATTTGATACCGGGTTGCAAATATCCAAAGGGTCGTTTGTTTAATCTGTCTGTGCCGGAACATGCTGCTATGCGGGAATATATAAAGGAGTCTTTGGAAAAGGGACATATTCGTCCATCTTCTTCTCCCTTGGGAGCTGGGTTTTTCTTTGTCTCAAAGAAGGACGGCTCTTTGAGACCATGTATTGATTATCGGCTTCTGAATAAGATCACTGTTAAGTACCAATACCCATTGCCATTGCTTACTGATTTGTTTGCTCGTATAGAGGGTGCTAAGTGGTTCTCTAAAATTGATCTTCGTGGGGCGTATAATTTGGTGCGGATCAGGCAGGGGGACGAGTGGAAGACCGCATTTAATACGCCCGAGGGCCACTTTGAGTATTTGGTCATGCCTTTTGGTCTTTCTAATGCCCCTTCAGTTTTCCAGTCTTTTATGCATGATATTTTCCGCGATTTTCTGGATAAATTTATGATAATATATCTGGATGATATTCTGATTTTTTCTGATGACTGGGACTCTCATGTCCAGCAGGTCAGGAGAGTTTTTCAGGTTCTGCGGTCTAATTCTTTATGTGTGAAGGGGTCTAAGTGCGTTTTTGGGGTCCAGAAAATTTCCTTTTTGGGGTATATTTTTTCTCCCTCTTCCATTGAGATGGATCCCGTCAAGGTGCAAGCTATTTGTGACTGGACTCAGCCCTCCTCTCTTAAGGGTCTTCAGAGATTTTTGGGCTTTGCCAACTTTTACCGCCGATTTATTGCTGGTTTTTCGGATGTCGTTAAACCACTGACTGATTTGACCAGACATGGCGCTGATGTTGCTAATTGGTCCCCTCATGCTGTAGAGGCCTTTCAGGAGCTTAAGCACCGTTTTGCCTCTGCCCCTGTGTTACGTCAGCCTGATGTGAATCTGCCTTTTCAGGTTGAGGTTGACGCTTCGGAGATCGGAGCTGGGGCAGTGTTGTCGCAGAAAGGTTCCGACTGCTCCGTCATTAGGCCTTGTGCCTTCTTTTCTCGCAAATTTTCGCCCGCAGAGCGGAATTATGATGTTGGGAATAGGGAGCTTTTGGCCATGAAGTGGGCGTTTGAGGAGTGGCGCCATTGGCTAGAGGGGGCTAAGCATCAGGTGGTGGTATTGACTGACCACAAAAATTTGATTTATCTTGAGACTGCCAGGCGCCTGAATCCTAGACAGGCGCGCTGGTCTTTATTTTTTTCTCGCTTTAATTTTGTGGTGTCATACCTACCGGGTTCTAAGAATGTTAAGGCAGATGCCCTTTCTAGGAGTTTTGACCCGGACTCTCCTGGTAATGCTGAACCCACAGGTATCCTTAGGGAGGGAGTAATTTTGTCGGCCGTTTCTCCTGATCTGCGGCGGTCCTTGCAAGAGTTTCAGGCGGATAGACCGGATCGTTGTCCGCCTGATAGACTGTTTGTTCCGGATGATTGGACCAGTAGAGTCATCTCTGAGGTACATTCTTCTGCATTGGCAGGTCATCCCGGAATTTTTGGTACCAGGGATTTGGTGGCAAGATCCTTCTGGTGGCCTTCCCTGTCACGAGATGTGCGAGTCTTTGTGCAGTCATGTGACATTTGTGCTCGGGCCAAGTCTTGTAGTTCTCGGGCTAGCGGACTGCTGTTGCCCTTGCCTATTCCTAAGAGGCCTTGGACACACATCTCGATGGATTTTATTTCAGATCTGCCTGTTTCCCAGAAGATGTCTGTCATCTGGGTGGTCTGTGACCGTTTCTCTAAAATGGTCCATTTGGTTCCTCTGCCCAAGTTGCCTTCTTCTTCTGAGTTGGTTCCTCTGTTTTTTCAGAATGTTGTCCGATTGCACGGTATTCCTGAGAATATTGTTTCTGACAGAGGTACCCAATTTGTGTCTAGATTTTGGCGGGCATTCTGTGCTAGGATGGGCATAGATTTGTCTTTTTCATCTGCTTTTCACCCTCAGACTAATGGCCAGACCGAGCGGACTAATCAGACCCTGGAGACATATCTGAGGTGTTTTGTCTCTGCTGACCAGGATGATTGGGTTGCTTTTTTGCCATTGGCAGAGTTCGCCCTCAATAATCGGGCCAGCTCTTCCACCTTGGTGTCCCCGTTTTTCTGTAATTCGGGGTTTCACCCTCGATTTTCCTCCGGTCAGGTGGAATCCTCGGATTGTCCTGGAGTGGATGCGGTGGTGGAGAGATTGCATCACATCTGGGGGCAGGTTATGGACAATTTGAAGTTGTCCCAGGAGAAGACTCAGCGTTTTGCCAACCGTCATCGTCGTGTTGGTTCTCGGCTTTGTGTTGGAGATTTGGTGTGGTTGTCTTCTCGTTTTGTCCCTATGAGGGTCTCTTCTCCTAAGTTTAAACCTCGGTTCATCGGCCCTTATAGAATATTGGAGATTCTTAATCCTGTTTCTTTCCGTTTGGACCTCCCTGCGTCCTTTTCCATTCATAACGTTTTTCATCGGTCGTTATTGCGCAGGTATGAGGTACCTGTTGTACCTTCAGTTGAGCCTCCTGCTCCGGTGTTGGTTGAGGGTGAGTTGGAGTACGTTGTGGAGAAAATTTTGGACTCTCGTGTTTCCAGACGGAGACTCCAGTATCTGGTCAACTGGAAGGGTTACGGCCAGGAGGATAATTCTTGGGTCAATGCATCTGATGTTCATGCTTCTGATCTTGTTCGTGCCTTCCATAGGGCTCATCCTGGTCGCCCTGGTGGATCTGGTGAGGGTTCGGTGCCCCCTCCTTGAGGGGGGGGTACTGTTGTGAATTTGGATTCTGGGCTCCCCCGGTGGCCGCTTGTGGAATTGGACTTGTCATCCTCTTTCCTGTTTCACCTGTTTCCATCAGTAGTGGGTGTCGCTATTTAAGCTCATTTCTCTGGTGGTTTCTTGCCGGTCAACAATGTTATCTGATGCCTCTCAGTGCTTGTTCCTGCTTCTGACAACTACTAGATAAGTTGGACTTTTGTCCATGTTTCGTTTTGCCTATTTGTTCCAGTTCACAGCTGAAGTTTTGTTACTGTGTCTGGAAAGCTCTCGTTGATCAGGGATTGCTACTCTGGTGTTATGAGTTAATGCCAGAGTTTAAGGTAATCTCTGGATGGTGTTTTGTTAGTGTTTTTCTGCTGACCATGAAAGTATACTATCTGTCTTCTGCTATCTAGTAAGCGGACCTCAAATTTGCTAAGACTATTTTCCTGCTGCGTTTGTTGTTTCATCTGAACTCACCGTCATTATATGTGGGGGGCTACTGTCTTCTTTGGAATATTTCTCTAGAGGTGAGCCAGGTCTTATATTTCCCTCTGCTAGCTATTTAGGTCTTAGGCCAGAGCTGGGCATCTAGCAATAAATAGGAAATGCTACCTGGCTATTTCTAGTTGCGCGGCAGGCTTAGTTCATGGTCAGTATAGTTCCATCTTCCGAGAGCTTGTCCCTCTATAGGCTTGCTATGATCTCTGCCTGCAGAGATCATGACACTCCGGTACGTGAGGTGACAGTTTCCTCACGTACCGGAGACACTGACACACGTAGACCCATAAAAATCAATGCATCTGTTCAGATGTCATTGATTTTTTGCGGACCGTGTCTCCGTGTGCCAAACACGGAGACATGTCAGTGTTCGTGGGAGCGCACGTTTTACACGGACCCAATAGAGTCAATGGGTCCGCGTAAAACACGAACCTCACACGGACATTCTCCGTCTGGGGTCCGTGTGCGTGCAGGAGACAGCGCTACAGTAAGCGCTGTCCCCCCCACATGGTGCTGAAGCCGGTATTCATATCTTCCCTGCAGCAGCGTTTGCTGTAGAGAAAATATGAAGAATAGTGTTAAAAATAAAGATTTAGGTGTCCGGCGCCCCCCCACCCCCTGTGCGCCCCCCCACTGCGCCCCCCGCTGGTCAGAAAATACTTACCCGCTCCCTCGCTGCTTCCTGGTCTGGCCGCGCCTCCTACTGTATGCGGTCACGTGGGGCCGATCATTTACAATCATGAATAGTCGGCTCCGCCCCTATGGGAGGTGGAGCCACATATTCATGACTGTAAATGATCGGCCCCACGTGACTGTATGCAGGAGAAGCCGCGGCCAGACCAGGAAGCAGCGAGGGAGCGGGTAAGTATTTTCTGACCAGCGGGGGGGCGCAGCGGGGGGGCGCAGCGGGGGGGCGCACAGGGGGTGGGAGGGCGGCGGACACATGGATCTTTATTTTAAACACTATTCTTCATATTTTCTCTGCAGCAAACGCTGCTGCAGGGAAGATATGAATCGCAGCTTCAGCACCATGCAGAGTGGGTACCACACGCTCCGTGTGGTACCCACTCGCCATACGGGCGGTACACGTGTGCCGCACGTATGGCCTCTGTGAGTTCCCAGGCACACGGACACGGATTACTCCGGTACCGATTTATTCCGGTACCGGAATTATCTGGACGTGTGGGACAGCCCTCAAACACTGAGACCAGAGCCTCAGCTGGGAGCCGGCACTGGAATTTGAGCGCTGATTTTTTTTTTTTTTATCATGTGTCACTCAATTTTTTTTTTTTTTTCTTAAGCATACAAAAACAACTAAATGAATAAAACGAGCCCCGCACCTCTATGCTTCATCTGTCGACAGTATTCTTCATGAAACCATGGGACTTGGTATTCCGGGCACTCGAGACAAACCGCCCGATTTAATTGCATCAGGCGCATTCGTATCTTGGCACTTTTGTCAGGCAGAAAAGCTAAAAAATAATATAATTAGTGAAGAAAGAGAAAATCTACAACACACAGAAATCAAAAGCGTTCCCAACATGTGATACTGAGCCTGCGCCGTACATAGCGGGTGCCAGCGGCGTTACACAGCCAGCACCCGCCTGTAACACTATGACTGGCGCTAGCCTCGATTGCCCACTGTACCCCACCCCCCAAGAGACCATGGGGTGGCCATGGGTTATTAGTGCAGTGGGGGTCTATTAAAGGCTATTATTGTCATCAGATTAGTACTCCTGTAAAGTTTTAGGCATCATAGGAGACTGAGATTTTTACTTTGTACTACTATCCAGTTTTAAAATACAAAAAAAATCCCAAAATAAAAATTACATTACATTATATATATATATATATATATATATATATTTTTTTTTTTTTTTTCTTACATATGTGAACCCTTCTATATAAAAGGTTTTAAGTACCCCAAAATGGTGACAATCTTGTTTGACCTCCCAGAACCATGTATGACCTTGTCAACTGATCGTGCATCTTTATTTCAATGGAGTAAAGGATCAGGTTGGTTGATATCAAAGATCCTCATTTCCCAAACATTTGATAAAAAAAAACAAGGCCTAATACATTGGTTCCAATAATGGAACAATGGGAAAAACAAAACAAAAAACTTCCAGATCTCAGAAAAAGTCACAAACTTAAAAATGTTCATGCACAAAAAGTTCTGATTTTCTTGTTGCCACTGAAATATAAAGAACCTAACCCCCACCATTGGTGAAAAAAAAGAAAAAGGAACTAAAACAAACAAGACAACTATAAACGTTCCGACTTGAAGAGTCACACTGCTGGGTTATTGTTTAAAAAAAAAAAAACAACAACAATGGCAGAATTGCGTCTTTTTTTCACCATTTCACTGCTCTTGGAATTTTGTGTGTGCATTATACGGTTAACTGAATTCATTACAATTTGTCTTGTGCAAAAATAACAAATTAATATTGAAAATTGAAAGTAGAATGATAAAAAAAATAACAGAAAATAAATAATAATTAAAAACAAAACAATAAAAAATTGCCCAGTTGTGTAAGGGTTAAATAAAAGCTTTATTAAATTTTATAGGGTATTAAGCTTTTTGTGCCGGGTCTCGCACCAGGATGGGTAATGCAGGTAAAGCTGCAAAGAAATATTCGATTTATATTAGCCGACCCTGATGACAGATGTTGGGGAAATGAGGATGGGGCATATTTGCAAAGTGATCCCTTACCCCATTAAAATAAAGATGCACGCTCAGAAGACACGAGCATACATGGTGCTGGGAGATCAGAGAAGACAAAGCCTCCCATATGTACGGCCAGCCTAAGTCCTAGGGGCAACATGAGCAATATAGAACCTAAATGGATAAAGGTGGAGCATTCGCTCACATGACACTTACTGTCCAGTTCGGAATCCAGTTTAGTTAGGAAACGAATATTGAAAATGGCTTTAATCAGATCTTCTGGGAAATACTGTGCAACAGCAAGAGTGAAGCCCACCAGAACCAAGAGATGAGGAGGGAAGGAGTCTGGAAGGTAAAATAACACAACCACTATCTTATACATTTTTTTTTTTCATTCCTGATCTGATATTAGACGAAGCTGAAGTATTAAAGAGTTTTCATTTTTATTTCATAAATCAATAGCACTCATAAAAATAAGTCTTATCAGACAAATCGGCTTTTTTTTTCCTCTCCTCCTGGACTGATCTTTCACGCTCAGTTCATGAGTAAAATCTTCCATTACTGAGATAGGAGACAGCTGGTGCTCATAAAGTTCCATGGAGAAGTGTAACTGACGATTCAGAAGAACTTACAGCGGAAAGTCTGTGTCCGTCTCCACCTCCTCTCCATAGAATTTTATAAGCACCAACCTATCTCACAGTAATGGGAAAATCTGTCTATATAGAGAATGGAGATTGAAAGGAGGGGAAGTAGCACATTTCTCTCATAGAATATATTACAAAATCGCCAGTCACTCTTTAAGAATAAGGTATGTTAGCAGGAGGAGGAATCAGCCCGACCCCTCTGGGCAAATTCCATTCATTTTTACGGATCTGTTCACATCTGCACCGGCGGCTCGGCTACTGGTTACGGAGTCTTTAATGGAAAAGATACTGCTGTCAGAAACCAATGGGAAATGACAGCCGCCGCTGGGATCAGATGACACAGAGGTGAACGGAGCCTTATGGAATGTGTCTGTTTCCTAGGGCTTAAAATGCGTAAATGCGGCGATGTCACTCAGCTACAATACCTTCATTTTCTTTGTGAAAAAGGAAGAAATAGATTAGAAAATGGTAGAATTCTTGTGCAGAACATGTTTTTTTTGTTTGTTTTTTTTAAGGGGAACCGGTGTAGAGCAATGACTGCTGTACGTGGCAGCCTGTATTCTGATGATAGTTTGGACAGCGGCAGGGAAAAGAAAGAAATAATCTGCAGCTCAGGATCATAATATGGGATGACGTAGCAACTTTATTAACAATTATTTTAGACAAGGTCCCAATCCATAAAGATAAGGAAATTATAACATTAGGGCTACATTTTTTAGATTAAAGCGGGACAATTCTTTTTTTTCTCTTTTCTTCACTTGCCCGTGTGACCACAGTCTATAATATGGGAAATTCATCACTGAAATTCTGATGTGATTATCTGCACAATAACCACAATGTACTAAAAATAATAAAAAAAAGTTGTGGGGTTTAGGTTTTCTAATCTGCAGCTTGTTAATGATAATGTGGATTTTTTTGCATATTTTCACTTTTTGCAACGCGGAGGCGGAAATCACAGTTAGAAAAATGTGTCTCTTTAATCTTCCAGGGCTGTGATTACTCCTGGGGTGAAGCGTGGCCAGATCTCCACTTATACTGAGAATACAATGAATACTTACTTAAATTAGCGAGAATATGCTGAATACACATTGTAAAGAATTCTTCTTCTCGCGGGGGATCGTAGCCCAGATTGACAAAGGCAAATAAAACTCTGTTCAAGTCTGTGGGATGGATCTTAAAAAAACAAAACAAAAATATAATACATTATTAATCTGACAAATAGTCTTTACTAACACAGTGTGTACATGACATAGTCCAGTAAATGAGAGGGATTTCTGCAATCACAGCATTGATGATCTTTCCTAAGGATACCCCATCAGTGCAAATCACAGCTCAGGGGAGCACTACACCCATCAATCTGCTACTGCTGGGTCATCAGTGTTAGCTAATGATAAAGTGATCCCAGAAAAAAATGGTCTGTTTGCCATTAATGTGCTGGATCAGATTTTCATCCATTTCTAATCTGTAAGTCCGTTGGTTTTTTTTGCTTTTTCCTCCATTAAGGAGTTTCATTTTCTTGTATCTTTTTTGTTTTTTTCACGAACCAATAGACTTGCATCAGAGAATTTGATCCATGATTCAGATCAAAAGTGGCCATATCTCAGTTTGGTTTTTTGCAGGCACTGCAAAAAAGCAAAACATACATGTAAACAGCCCCATAGACTATAATAGGTACATGATCTGTGAGAAACACTGAGAACATGTATGAAAAAAACCAGACGTCTGAGACCTAAGGGCGCAGTCAGACGACCATATAAATTGGACTGTGATTGGACCACAATGCAAAGACTGTCCAGCGGTTCTACCGACCTGAGCATGATGGCTGTACAGGAAAACATGAAGCGGTCACGCTCAGGTCGGGAGAGCCGCCGGCCAGTCTGTGCATTGTGGTCCGATCACAGTCCAATTTATTTGGTCATCTGACTGTGTCCTAAGAGTACAAGTATTGACTGGTAGAACAGTAACACCAAATCCTTCATTTAAAGGAATTGTCTCATCTATAGTGGCCAAAAGTGCTTGTAAAAACAATTTACTTCTTACTTTAAAATCCTCTCCGTTTGCAATAATGGAAGGAGTTTTAATTCTATAGTTTACTGCTCATTGTCTAGGTTACCAGCCACTCCTGCAGCTTGTCAGAAGTGTCCAGTTTCCCAGACAAGCAGCATGCACATCTGCCTCTGCAGGCCATCTGGACCTTAGGAGCTCACCACTGTCCCCTTACCCCATTGCAAGCGAAAAATCGGGAGGCAGGGGAGATGGGTGCTACCAAAGATACATGATGAGAGAATCCCTTTAAGGATTTCCTGAAGGAATAACAGAGGAACAACAATGAAAAGATGCTCCGGAATAATTATTACATGGGGGTACCATAGTGTAACACACAGGACTGGTGCTCTTTAAGCCGCCCCTAGACAGCTGTCAGGTGCACGCACTGAATAGACCTTTGGCCACCAGATGTTTCGTTTGGGCCAGTGACTGGCCTTCCAATCTGAACCCACGGGGCTTCTACCTTTGTGACATTCTCCATGGTGACTTCTGCGATCTTGTCCAGAACCGGAGGACACAGAGTATTACAGTAACTAATAACCAGCGCCAGAAACGGTGCGTTCCTCCAGGTGACCTGGTGCAGCAGGCGCTGGCAGGTGAGCAGGATGTCGTCTATCAGCATATTCTGCAGCCACTGCCCGTTCATCACGTACGTCAGCTCATTCAACAGATGATCAATGTCGTCCATATTCTTCACTCTCTCCAGTCCGTATCGGCTCACTTTATGGAGGAGTTTCTCATACATCCCGGATTTATTCTGCCTGGACAGCTGGGCGGGCTGTAACCACCGGATGACGCTGTTCGCGATGCTATTCAGGTCGCTGAGGTCACACTGGGGAATGACGTCGTCAATCTTTCTAAGGACGGCTTCATCCACTCTAGTAAGGGTCAGCAGCGACAGTGACCTGGTCATCATAACCACCATAGATGGGACATGAGACGTCTTCATAAAGCTACGGGAAGGGACATTTCAGGCATCAGAAAAAGTCACCTTCTCAGAATCAAATCAATTATAAATGTGACAAAGGGAACAAAAAGAAGCCAACAAAACCCTCAAAACACATTAATGTGGGCTTTATTTTTGTGGTTTCCCCAGGCAAAAGATAAAATAAGAGGTCCATAGAACAAAAATGTCACGTCTTTATTAAAAACAAACAAAAAAAAAAACACTTTGTGATGAGTGTCACTCCAAAATTACTAATTAAAATAAGCCTTATAAAATAGTCCTTATACAACCCATATGTTTGTAGTAATAAACTATTATTGTTGAGCATATTTATGTTAAAATCCGGGTGTCCGTTGTTGGCACGGCCAAGATATTTTTTTGCCTCCTGTGTTGATTGACAGCGCTCGCTTGGGGAAAGCACACAATGTAGCAGCAGGAGCCAGCGCACGCGCTCACAGATCTCTCTCCTCTCTGCTGCGGCCATGCGATTTTCCTCCCTCTTCTTTCTTTAACGCTTCTTGCTCGCCACACTTCTGCATCTTTCCGTGGAGCGAGCAGCCACAGCAGAGGAGAGAGGTCAGTGAGCGCGGTCGGTGAGCGCGCACAGGCCTCTGCAGTTACACTGTGCGCATGCACGCTGGAGGACTCCCCAATGTCACCTTGACCAGTAGCGGACATACCATTGGTGCAACCAGTGCAGCCGCACAGGGGCCCGAGAGGTCCAGGGGCCACTGCTTTCCCCAAACCAGGTGGCATTGTGCATTATAAGGAGCTCTCCGGCTGCAGATGGTCCATATATTGTTCTTGCACAGGGGCCTCTGCTGTCTGTGTCCGCTCCTGGCCCTCACGGTATACCAGTCGTATGTTTGTATTCTTATTAGTGACCTTGTCTTACCCACATGGTAAACCCAGCGCCATTCTAATAGGGCCGTCCACATGTCCCTTTAACCCGATTACTCGCCACACATGCATGGAAATTGCACTTACGCAGTTAGACGTTTTTGTAGATCCGCAAACAGTTGATAGTTTTGGCAGGGCAGGCAAACCACGGCATCTGTGAGCTTACATAGATACAGGCGATGGTAATGATCCAGATTGTCCTGGATGGCGGAGCAGATCCTGAACAGAGAGAAAAACAAAAAGATCACACATCATCAAGCAACATAACGAGACTCCATCCACAGCCGTGCCACGTCCTCATCCAGAAGGGACGCTCCCACACAGTGTGCCGTGTGTGGCAGAACAAATTTCACCCGGACCACAAGCCCCACTGACGTACATATGGGTTTTTGTAACTTTGATGGCAAAAACGACACAACACACTGCGCCAGTGTCATCAATAAGTTAGGAAACGGCCGACAGAGTCTCTAATAAGTGGTGGACGCTCCTTGCTCCACTGTAAAGATGCTTCAAGAATGTGCACCATATAAAATGGTTCATAGGTTTGTAAAGGCCCCATATACCGTGAGGGTCGGCCAAGCGTTCATCTGGCCATCAGCTCGCTCTCACTCTATTCCCCCCATGGACATGAATGCTCAGTAGGGTGCTCATGCATTGAGGAGTGGAGAAATCCACCATCGGACTCATCGGTCTGTACATCAAAGGGATCAGGCAAAAAAAAAAATAAAACCTCTCAGTACTTATTTGCTAGGAGGAGAATACTAAGAGCCTGAAATGGCTGATTACAGGGAACAACAGCTTGCATCCATCTGAACAGTAAATGGAAATATATACAGGATTCAGACATCCATATATTATGATCCAGGTATGGACCGAATTGGCCGAGGATCTCCTGGCCTCACACATGTATAGTTGGGTCAGCAGACCCTCGCTGGGGTGCAGCCCGTACCCGGACCGTGATAATATGGACAATATCAGATTGGACAGGAAGGATCCAGCTCCAAACCATTCATGGCTTAGAGAATCCACTTACTTCTGAATGAGGATTGGGTTCTTGCACTCGGCCTCCGCCATGGTCTCCAGCACGTACACCAGACTGATGTGATGGATCTTACCTGCCAGTATGACAAGGTCGTCTTCAAGCCTGGAGGGAACAAAGGAGCTCAAACCTTTACAAATCCAACATTTGGCACTTGTTTCCAGTACTGAATTCCTAGATTAGACTACAAAATAATCAGGAGCTTCCTCTAATTAGGGAATACGAGTTCTATTTGAGTATTATCATTGCATTATGGGATTTTTTCTGTTGGTTCAGGGCTGATACGTAGTATCCCTTTAAGGGGCCGATACATCACATCCCTTTAAGGGGCCCACTCACCTATTTCTTATCTCTTGAGAAGCCATCGGAAATAAGGCACAAAATATTTTTCCGAAATGATCCGCATTATTCCATAGGTTTGATATTTCGAGCAGAGACAATTTTGCCATCACCTGAAACTCGTACTGCTTGAAAGCCATTTGCCGGTAGAGGCCGCTGACGATGCACATGGTGTCCGTGCTCATTTTATTCTTGTCCCGCACAAAAATCTGATTGCATTTATCCAAGAGGGGCTGGTAGTCATACTTCATAAGGCACAGAAACTGGACGACCCGGCGCACGCTGTGCACATCTATGTAGTTATCCCCCTCCATTAAGGATTCTGCCTTGCTGATCAGTCGGTGCTGCAACCGCTTAGAGGTGACCGGGAATGTCTTCATCATAAGACTGGACAGGTATCTGGAAAAGGATTAAAAAGGATCATGAATGTGATCTATAGCACATATGAAGTGTGTGATATAGAGAGTGGCTTGCAAAATGAGTTAACTGAGAGTCCATCAGTGAGCTTATCCTGACACCCTACGCAGAAAGCAGCCAATCAGAGGTGTGGGCCAGGTTATACAGAGCTCAGTATTTAGAGCACTGCAAGATCTGCAGCAGAGAAAAAGCCGGATTACTCACCGGTAATGCTCTTTTAGTGAGTCCACGACAGCACCCCACTGGAGAGAGGGATCCGCCCCGCAGGAACAGGAAACCTATTGAGAAATAAAAGAGGGCGGTCCGCCTCTCCTCCTCAGTTTTGATTTCAGAGTACCCGGAGGACCGCCAGTATTAGGCAAATATCATTTATTTCATTCTTTAAACTTATTTGCTTATGATTAAAAGGAATTTACTCAATCAGTATTATATTGATCTAGGGCGGGATGTAAGAGGGTGCTGTCGTGGACTCACTAAAAGAGCATTACCGGTGAGTAATCCGGCTTTTTACTCTTCGCCACGACAGCACCCCACTGGAGATCTTTCAGAGACCATCACCTAGGGAGGGGACCACCGTGCTGAGGACAGTCCTGCCAAAGTCTAGGTCAGAAGTTGACGATAGGTCTAGCCTATAGTGGTTATAGAATGTAGAAGGATTTGACCACGTTGCCGCCTTACATATAGTTTCAATCGGGACGTCTCCCCTCTCTGCCCAGGAGGATGCCATCGCTCTGGTGGAGTGTGCCGTTATGCCTTCCGGAGGGATTTCTTTCCTCGCGGAGTAAGCCAGTCTGATAGATTCTCTGATCCACCGGGATAAGGTGCTTTTTGTTACTCCATGACCCTTCTTGACACCCTGGAAGGAAATAAACAGAGCCCTACTCTGTCGCCAGCTGCTGGTCTTTTCAATGTATTTTAACACTACTCTTTTAACGTCTAGAGTGTGATATTTTTGTTCTTCAGGAGTGGATGGATTACTGAAGAAAGTGGGCAAGATTATTTCTTGTGACCTGTGGAATTTTTTCGCTACTTTGGGTAGATAGGAAGGGTCTGGTTTAAGAATTAGTTTATCCTGAAAGGTTAACAAAAAAGGTGGATCTATGGAGAGTGCTTGGATGTCACTGATTCTCCTAGCTGAAGTCAGTGCTACCAAGAGGGCCGTCTTTAGTGATAGACATTTAATTGATATTGAGTCTATTGGCTCGAATGGAGAGTCTGTTAGGGCTTGTAAGACTAAATTTAAATCCCAGGGTGGAATCCTAGGTATGTTAACTGGATTCATTCTTTCGCAGGCCGTAATAAATCTGGATACCCATCTATCCCCCGCGATGTTATGGCCATAGAGGGCTCCTAGTGCTGAAACATGAACCTTTAAGGTGTTTACAGTTAGACCCAGTTCTCTCCCTTTTTGAAGAAATTCCAAGATAGAGTATATAGGAATTTCTGATGTATTGGTAGATGTATGGAATTGCAGGAATTTTTTCCATACTCTCGTATAGATTTTTGTGGTGGAGGGTTTCCTACTATGGAGAAGTGTATCAACCAAACCCCCCGAGAACCCTCTTGACCTTAGCATCTGCCTCTCAAGTTCCAGGCCGTCAGGTGAAGATTGTCCACCTGAGGGTGGAAAAACGGACCTTGGAAGAGAAGATTGGGCGTTGAGGGGAGGACCCAAGGATCTGAGATCGACATAGTCTGTAGCCATGAGAACCATGGTCTCTTGGGCCAGAATGGAGCTATCAGTACAACTCTCGCCCCTTCCTCCCTGATTTTGCGTATGACTTGAGGTAGCAATATGATCGGAGGAAACGCGTACGCCAGACTGAACTGCCAAGGGGCTTGGAGAGCGTCCAGAATGTCCGGATGATCCGCTGGTGATAGGGAGGCGAATCTCTGAACTTTTCTGTTTCTTCTTGTGGCGAAGAGATCTATCTGAGGACGGCCCCAAAGAGATACTATGTCCAGGAAAATTTGTTGGTTTAGACACCACTCCCCTTGTTTTAGGGTGTGTCGGCTTAGAAAGTCCGCCTGCTGATTGCTTGCTCCTCTTATGTGCAACGCAGTAAGGGATGCTAGATGATTTTCTGCTAGATTTAAAATTTCCGTAGCAGAAGACATCAGAGTCTCTGATCGCGTACCTCCTTGACGGTTTAGATACGCCACGGTGGTGGTGTTGTCGGACAGGACTCTGACGTTTTTCCCCCGAAGCTGTGGGAGGAAATGGTATAAGGCGTACTTTACAGCATTTAGTTCTTTGAAGTTAGAGGAGCTGCAGCTTTCCTCTATGCTCCATGATCCCTGGCAATAATCATTCCCCATATGAGCGCCCCATCCATGAGGACTGGCGTCAGTGGTTATGGTATGAGATGGCGTTATTACCCATGGAACCCCACTCATCAAATGGTCTGAGTCTAGCCACCACTCTAAGGAAGTTAAAACCTCCTGAGATAAGGTTATTTTTGCATTTAGATGACCCAATAACCGTTTATCCTCTTGTAAAACTTGATGTTGCAGTGTTCTAGTGTGGTGTTGAGCCCATCTTACTGCAGGTATACAAGAGATTAGAGACCCTAATAATGACATAGCCTGTCTTAGGGATATACGTGGATTGTTTATTGCGGCTAGGACTTTGTGTCTGATCAGTGAAATTTTTACCTGTGGCAGAAGATACTTTTGAGATATAGAGTCTAAATGGAACCCCAAGAACGCTTGACGGGAAAGTGGAGTGAGTCTGGATTTGTCGGTATTGATTATCCAGCCCAGGCCCTGTAGAGAGGAAATTGTGTGAGCTAAACGGTCAGTACATTGAGTAGCTGAATTTCCTATTACCAGAAAATCATCCAGATAGGGCACAATCAAGGTTTCCTTCTGGCGAAGGTAGGCCATCACCTCTAGCATTATCTTGGTGAAGATCCTCGGTGCTGTTGAGAGGCCGAAGGGCAGGGCCACATATTGAAAATGGTGAACCTCGTTGTTGATTTTTACCGCCACCCTGAGGAATTTCTGGTATCTGTTATGAATAGGGAGATGATAATATGCATCTTTTAGATCAATGCCCCCCATCATACAATTTGGGAAGAGGAGCTTTATGGTGGATCTAATGGACTCCATTTTAAAGGTATAATTTTCGATAAATAAGTTGAGTTTTTTAAGGTTAATGATTGTCCTGAAAGAACCGTCGGGTTTAGAAATTAAGAATAGGGGAGAGTAGAACCCCCTACCCTCCTGTCCCACCGGAACTTGGACTAGGACCCGTTTTGATAATAGGGTTTGAATTTCAAGCTCTAACGCCTGTTGCTGTATAGGCGAGCTGAAAGATGTTATAATATAAGACTCGTGGGGGACACGAGAGAATTTTAATTTAATTCCATCTCGGATGGTATTTAAAACCCACGAGCTAGATGTTATCTTTTCCCATTGAGTGGCGAAAAACTTCAATCTACCCCCAACTGGTATATCCTCAGTATTTGTTATCTTTTGAGGGGTTGGGTCTTCTGAACATGGTACCTCTCTGCTTTTCATCTTTAGCGGTCCATGTTGTAGACCTATCCGTTTGCTTTCTTTTGCCAAACGGTCTCCTTTTGAAGGCTCTCCTATAAAAAGGAATGGAAGAGTCAGGAAAAGCTTTTTTCCTGTCTTTCGCCTTCTTTAGTATGTCATCTAGAGTTTTGCCAAAGAGGAACTCACCCTCACATGGGATGGCGCATATTTTAGATTTTGACTGCGCATCACCCTTCCAGCTTTTCATCCATAGTGCACGCCTTGCGTTGTTTACCAGACCTGCAGACCTTGCTGCTAACCGAAGGGAGTCCGCGGATGCGTCCGCCATAAAGGCTGCTGCACCCCGTATTAAGGGGATGGCTGCCCGTAATTTCTCTCTTGGGGTTTTATTCTCAATTTGTTGGTCCAATTGATCTATCCATATGAGCATTGATCTGGCTGTGCAAGTGCTTGCTACTGCTGGCTTAAATATTCCCGTAGTTGCCTCCCAGGATCTTTTTAGGGAGGACTCGGCTTTGCGATCTAGAGGATCCGAGAGCAGTCCCGCATCTTCTACAGGCAGAGTTGACTGCTTCGAGGTAGAGGCTACAGCAGCATCAACTTTAGGGACTTTTGTCCATGTGAGAAGCTCGTCGTCACTAAACGGGTATTTTCGTTTTGACGATGAGGGTAAAAAGCTTCTCTGATCTTGCTTTTCCCACTCCCTTTTTATTAACGCTTTCACTGCCGGTATGACCGGAAAGCATCTCCTTTTTCTCTCTGCCAAACCCGCAAACATTATATCTTGCGTGGTTTGTGCTCCTTTTGTCTCTTCACACCCCATAGTGTCTCGTATTGATTTCACTAAATTGTCCACACTTTCCACCGGGAAGCAAGGACGTCCCTCAATTTCAGACGATGAAGATGATGATGATGATGATGATGACGACAGGGAGGCGTCTGAACACACAACCTGGTCACTGTCTGAATTTGACGAGGGTGTCGGTATTTTGGGTTTGGCTTTATGCGGTTTATCTTGGGATATGGCTCTTAATTCTTCCCTGATAATGGTACGCAAGTCCGTAATGGACATTGCCGCTCCTTGTGTGGTTTCAGATATACAGCCTTGACAAAGTTTTTTGGGGTATGAGTCGGGTAGGGGCTGGCTACATAGAGCACATTCTTTATGTTTTGTTTTTTCACGTTTTTTACCCTGACCCGTGCGCTGATGAGAGAAGGAGGAGGGAGAGAGAGAGAGAGAGAGAGGGGAAATAGCATTAGCTTAATAGGTAGAGTCACTCACACTCACCCAGTGAAGCTGATAATACCGGATCAGAAGCCCGAGATCCTGTCCTGGATCTGATCACCGAACCGCTCTTATGACCGGTGTCTGAAGATCCTTTGCTGGGACGCTCTTTGGCAGGGGGTACTTGGTCTCCTGTTTCAGGGTCCATGGCACCTGGGGATGACATCTTACATCGCCAGATAGTAGCGCTCATTTGATTTAAATATGGCGCCTAAGCGTCCTCCATCTTGCGCATGCGCAAGGACCGCACCTTCCCCCCCGCCGCCGGCCGCAGCTTGGATACTCCGGAAGTTCAAACTATACTTCCGGGTAATCCTTGGTGGTGGTCGGCGCGTGCGCAGTCCGAGCCCCGGACTCACTTCCGGAACGCTGTCCTCACCTGCTCAGCGAGGATTCCGGCGCCTGCTATTGCCACCTGCTTCGGAAACGATGCCCGGCGGCCTTACCCGGACCAGGTCATCATCCGGGCTTCTGTCAGGCGAGGAGGGAGCCGTCAAACGGATCTCCCCCGACGCTGCCTCTGGACTGCAGCCCCTGCCGTTCTTAAAAGACACCGCACAGGCGGCGTGCATGCCCAGGTATTTTTTCTTCATAGAAATCCTGTCGTTCCTGCAGGAACAGGAAACCTAAACTGAGGAGGAGAGGCGGACCGCCCTCTTTTATTTCTCAATAGGTTTCCTGTTCCTGCGGGGCGGATCCCTCTCTCCAGTGGGGTGCTGTCGTGGCGAAGAGTAAAACAGGAACTTTATCAAAACTACAGCAAGCAGCCCAGTAAGTGACACATCGCTGGAATCAGAGTCTCTGCCCCTCCATCATACTGCACTCAGATGGGTCAAAATCAGACATAACCCACATTTTTTCCCGCAGAGTCCGATAAAAAGATTAAATAAATTTTGGACATGTGCACAGCCCTATTGAATATCATAGTTACGAGCGCTACAAGTGAAAACTACACATAGCACTCATCTGAGAAAATACGTCTTATGCACGAGCCCAAATAGCAAGTTAATCAAATTAATCTCCCTGCTCTAAGTATCAGCAGAGAGGTAACGCGGGATCGGCATTGGCTTCAGCAGGGAAGTTATACTTATTTTGTTATTTTACAGCATTTCCAGATTTGGCTTTTTAAAAAAAAAACAAAAAACAGTTAAGCACGTTAATTTTTTTCCCTTTTCAGCATTCTAGAATTTTTTTTTCATTGTTTTCATTCGCGTGTCACCACAGGTCAATATGGTCTTATTTTTGTAGACAAGTACTATTTTGCCTTACGCATTTATTAGTAATATTTTTAACATCAGACAGTAAATGGAAGTCTTAGGGTATGTGTCCACGGTCAGGTTTGCTTCAGGCTTTGGTCAGGATTTTATGCAGGTAAAATCCTGACCAAAAATGCACCTGAGGTCACTGGCAGGTCACCTGCGGTGTTCCTGCGTGTTTTGCTCATAGTAGCAACATGCTGCGTTCTGAAAAAACGCTCCGCATGTGCGTTTTCGCAGGAAAAACGCATGCGTTTTTTAATGCACAGTGGAGACGGGATTTCATTAAATCCCCTCCACTATGCTGGAACATCTGGACGCTGCGTTTTTGATGCTGCGGCTCAGCGCTGCGTCAAAAACGCAGCGTTTCCTGAACGTGGATACATACCCTTACATTTAAAAAATGATGTTTTATTTTTGTTATTTTTTTTTTTTTATTTAGTGTGTGGGGTGATGACATTGAAGGATAGTTGCACCAGTCTCTGCCTATAGAAATCCATGGGTGAAAAAGAAATTAAAACAAATATACATATGCAAGATTCAGTAGAAAAATAACAACAAGGCTGGAATTTGGGGGCGTGTCCTATTAGAACACCAGAGGCAGAGCTGACGGAGCCAAGATGGCTGCTCCCATGAGCTGTATTTACCACGACTTTGGCGGAACTAAAATGACTGTTTAACAGTCCTATTGCTTCCAAAGGTAATTTATTGTATATTTAGTTATATGTGCTATCTCTCCGCTGTAAAATAACTTGATATGTTTGACAGTGATGCGTCCACTTTAAGGGGTCAATGGGGACCACTCCTCGTTAGCTTCTTAAAGGAAACCTGTCAGGTCACTCAGGACTCGCAAACTGCTGACATGATGATTTACTTGCCATAATCCAGCAATAAAATCATGCCCTTCCTGTAGCATAAAGTTATGCATATCCTCCACATTTGTATTGCCCTCATTCACTATCCGGATAGTTCTATGAAAACAACACCTCTGGTCAGAGATAACTCACATCCTGAGGAGGAGTTTTCCCCTTTGGAGTCGACCCATCACCAAACATATCAGGTTATACTACAATAGGGAAGTAGTAGATATAAGTAAATAGGAATAAATTACCTTTGGAAACATAAGGACTGTGAAGACAATTATTTCAGCTCTGAGAGAGCCACTGTGACCTGACAGGATCCCTTTAAATCACTTCCAGTAGTCTTAGATACTGGTGACCGCTTACCTAATATTTTGTATGTTCTCCAGGCCCGTGTTCAGGGCATTGGCTACCTTTCCCATTAACGGACTGCTGCCCAGATCTAGTTTTTCCAAACAAACTGAGAATTTCGACAACGTCTCCGGTTCAAACCTGAAAGAGGTAAAAACATACAATCAATCATATAAATACAAAATAACAAACAATGCGCCATACAGTTATATAGGATAAAATCCAAAAGATTTCTTTATAAAAAAGTAATTTATTGATCTAACTTTTTAGGTTTCGTTTTTCCAGTCCGCAGTTGCAAAAGTGCAGGACTCCACTGTCCTGGCTGTGCATCTTGTCTCATGTTTACGATGCTACAATGAAATGCTATGACGTGTATACTAGTGGGAGAAGAGGGATACAATGCGGAAAACCTTTGGGCAACACACAGCATGACGAACCTCAAGAGCCAAAGAGCTAATGCTGGGCAACTAAATGGCAAAATGGCTGCTGGGATTGGTAATCAAACATTCCACCAGCCTTACTTTTCCAGTCTTCTCCAGCCTTCCATTAGCAGCTGCTGCACCAAAGAGTCGTGCGCTTCCACATTAAACCTTGAAATACAGAATACAACAATGGTAAACGAGATGCAACATAAGGACCGAGCAATGGAGCAAGTGGCTCGTACCTTATAACGGCATACAGCGTATTCACCAGGGTGGTGTCGCTCATAAAGTCAATTTTATTTTCTGCCAGGATCCGAAGAGCAATAAATTCCGGGTGATTTCGGACGGTTTCATGATTTGCGTTTGCACTCGGCTTCCCCTTCTGAAGCTCCCATAATGTATTGATGGCGCAACCCACATGATGTACTGTAAGCTTAGACTTATGGATGCCAATGAGTTGAAAAATCTGGAATTGGTTTGTGCTAGTCATCAACTGATCCAGGAGCGGATCCGAACTGATACTACGCATCTGAAAGAAGCGCAGAGAAAGAGGCAAAGCCCTCCTCCAGCAGAACATGTCTGGACTGTACGAAAGGCTTAGGACCTTAGAGAAATAAAAATATTCTATGTCTTTTCTTCCAACATCTTCTTAGAAAGTGGATATTCCTCTCTCCGGAGAAGATCTTGTTACTTCAAGATATGATAAGACACTTTGATTAAAGCCATCTGTAAAGGAAGAGATAAAAAAGGAATAATAATAATAGTGGACCCACAACTTATATGTAAGGCTGTGTTCTTTCCACATACAGATTATACAATCAGCATTTTAACATACTTATTATATGGTATTGGTATACAGGGGGTGCAGAAGTCGGTGTACAGTTTAAATAATAGTTGAATGTTATCAATTGTGCATGATTTTCTTAAACAAACCTCATTTTTTATAACTTCCCAAATAAAAATCAAGTCAATCTGGGTAAGGTCTGGTGACCCTTCTGGCCATGCAACCGGCAGGACAGCATCTACCTATCCACATAGTATAAAAATAATAATATGAATAGACATTTATGCCAGCATATGCACCCCTGTATATTAGAATATGAAGCTTAAAGTTATTTGTCCAGAGCATTTTTTAGCATCTGGTGATAAAAACAAACCTATTGAGGCATAAGGACATCAAAGAAGATCGCACCCTACCCTCCCTTTGAATGATCGGGTGGAGAACGTGTCAGACCCATTTCATCCATGTAATTACATGGTGAGTTTAAAGGGTGATTTCTAGTTTAGTAAATCATCCCCTCTTCTAAAGATAAGGGTTGACTTACTGGCTGCTGGAGTCCCAACTTCTCATACCCCAAAAAAATCTCCAAAAAAGAACACTGGAGCTTATAAACCAAGCTTAGCACTCAGCTATTTCCAGCAGTCCCATACACAATGAATGGTGCGGAGGTTGAGCATGTGCACCTACCGCTCATTTCGAGATTGGACTATGCCAAGCCTCGTTCCCTTTATCAAGAGCCCCATCCTCAGGATCGCCAGGGATCCTAGAACCCCAAAGACCAGCATGCTATGGGAAGGAATAATGCAATATCTTTGGAATGTTTAAAGCCTTAAACTTACACTTCTGCCCAGTAAGAAGGAGAGTGATCTTTAGTATCATAATCAGCCCGCCTTATACAGTGGTGGTATATAACTAGGATATGTCACCTATGCCGATTGCCTGGAGGTGAAGTCACTGGGACCCCTACAGAATGCTAGGAAAGCACTGAGCCATTTTATTTATAGTAATCCTTGCTGGCTTTCTTCGGGTTACCATTAAAAGAAACCTGTTGCTTGATTTATGCTGCCCAAACAATAGGCAGCATTAATCAGAGCCTGGCTGCCTGATTACAGCCAGTGATATTTTTTTCAGAGATAATATACTTTAAAGATCCGGCCGTGGACCATAGCAATAGAGAAACCAAGTCCAGAAAGTCCAAGTGCCACAGCAGGTGATTGACGGGTCCCACGACTGCGAATCACCTGATGCAGTGCTGCAAAATACCAAGAAGAGTCAGACTAGTCTCACATCCAACTATGGTCCTCAGCTGAAGACCATGGCTCGGTCTGCCTATGGTGAAAGACCTGAAGAGAGAAAATACAAGAGGTGCTCCCTGTGTAACACTGTGGGCAACAGGTCAGGGCTAGTGATGAGCGAATATACTCGTTACTCGAGATTTCCCGAGCATGCTCGGGGGTCCTCCGAGTATTTTTTAGTGCTCGGAGATTTAGTTTTCCTCACCTCAGCTGAATGATTTACATCTGTTAGCCAGCATAAGTACATGTGGGGGTTGCCTGGTTGCTAGGGAATCCCCACATGTAATCAAGCTGGTTAAGAGATGTAAATCATTCAGCTGCGGCACGAAAAACTAAATCTCTGAGCACTAAAAAATACTCAGAGGACCCCTGAGCGTGCTCGAGAAATCTCGAGTAACCAGTATATTCGCTCATCACTAGTCAGGGCAAGTCAGAGGGTTGGTCGCTCATCTAAACAGGTTGTGTGCGGCACAACTATGTAAAGAGTTAGATATTATCCAATATCCGCCGTATGCAGACCAAATGGAAAGAGGACACAACAAGGAAAGGAAAGATCAGTGAGGTGGATCCCGGAACAGAGGATAAATAAAAATGTTTGCGTAGAACCTACTCCTCCCTTAAGCATACCTGTCATGATTACCCCAATGGCAGGGAAGTAAAAATAACAAAAAACGGACTAGCTCTCGGGTGATGGAAACTAAAGTTGACTGTGACCTGAACCTGACACAACACTGGAAGTAGCCGAGGGGTGTTCCTACGATGCCCTAGACACCACGCGCCAGCCGGAGATCTAACTACCCCTATTAGAGGAATATACAGGCCTGCCTTACCTCCAGAGATGAACCCCAAAAGGAGATAGCGGCCCCCCACAGATATTGACGGTGAGTTAAGAGGAAAAGACATACGTAGGATGAACAGCAGATTTAGCACAGTGAGGTCCGCTTTCTAGATAGCAGAAGGATAGGAAAGAGTTACTTCACGGTCAACTTCAAAACACTACTCAAAAACACCATCCTGAAATTACTTTAAAACTCCAGTGACAACTCATGCCACTGGAGTGGCAATTTCAGTCCGCAAGAGCTTCCAGCTACAGAGAGTCACATTGCAGCACACTGGACAAGAAATAGCATTAACTAGAAACAAAAATCAACTTAGCTGAACAGGAACTTGAGGCAGGAAAATGTAACAGAATGCTACTGATACATTGTTGGCCGGCATAGGACTAACAGCCAAGCAGCCTTAAATAGGAAACTCCCCTAATGGGTGGCAACAGGTGATCAGGGATAGAAGAAGGCACATAAGTGGCACTATCATAAAACACCACCGGGGGAGCCCACAAACAGAATTCACAACAGTACCCCCCCCCTTAAGGAGGGGGCACCGAACCCTCACCAGAACCACCAGGGCGATCTGGATGAGCACTATGAAATGCACGAACCAAATCAGGAGCATGAACATCAGATGCTGTCACCCAAGAATTATCCTCCTGACCATAGCCTTTCCACTTAACCAGATACTGAAGTTTCCGTCTGGAAACACGGGAGTCCAAGATCTTTTCCACCACATACTCCAATTCACCCTCAACCAGCACAGGAGCAGGAGGATCAGCAGAAGGAACAACCGGTACCTCATACCTCCGCAATAATGACCGATGAAAAACATTATGAATAGTAAAAGATGCTGGGAGGTCCAAACGAAAGGACACAGGATTGAGAACCTCCAGAATCCTATAAGGGCCGATAAACCGAGGCTTAAACTTAGGAGACGAGACCTTCATAGGAACAAATCGAGAAGACAGCCAAACCAGGTCCCCAACACAAAGACGAGGACCAACACGCCGATGACGATTAGTGAACTGTTGAGTCTTCTCCTGGGACAACTTCAGATTGTCCACAACCTGTCCCCAAATCTGATGCATTCTATCAACCACAGCATCTACTCCAGGACAATCCGAAGACTCCAATTGACCGGATGAAAAACGAGGGTGAAACCCTGAATTACAAAAAAATGGAGAAACCAAAGTGGCAGAACTGGCCCGATTGTTGAGGGCAAACTCTGCCAATGGCAAAAAATCAAGCCAATCATCCTGATCAGCGGACACAAAACACCTCAAGTAAGTCTCCAAAGTCTGATTAGTACGCTCAGTCTGGCCATTAGTCTGAGGATGGAATGCAGACGAAAAAGACAAGTCGATGCCCATCCTGGCACAGAACGCCCGCCAAAATCTAGACACAAACTGAGTACCCCTGTCAGACACTATATTCTCAGGAATACCATGCAAACGCACCACATTCTGAAAAAATAGAGGGACCAGCTCAGAGGAGGAGGGCAATTTGGGCAAAGGTACCAAATGAACCATCTTGGAAAAACGGTCACACACCACCCAAATGACAGACATCCTACGAGAAACAGGAAGGTCAGAAATAAAGTCCATAGAGATGTGCGTCCAAGGCCTCTTAGGAATAGGCAAGGGCAACAACAACCCACTGGCCCGAGAACAGCAGGGCTTGGCCCGAGCACAAACATCACAAGACTGCACAAAAATACGCACATCTCGAGACAAGGAAGGCCACCAGAAGGACCTAGACACCAAATCCCTGGTGCCAAAAATTCCAGGATGACCTGCCAACGCGGAAGAATGAACCTCCGAGATAACTCTACTGGTCCAGTCATCAGGGACAAACAGTCTACCAGGCGGACAACGATCAGGCCTATCCACCTGAAACTCCTGCAAAGAGCGCCGCAGGTCTGGGGAGACAGCTGACAATATCACCCCATCCTTCAGGATGCCAGTAGGTTCGGAATCACCAGGCGAGTCAGGCTCAAAACTCCTAGAGAGGGCATCCGCCCTCACATTCTTAGAGCCAGGCAGATATGAAATCACAAAGTTAAATCGGGAGAAAAACAACGACCAGCGCGCCTGTCTAGGATTCAGACGCCTGGCTGACTCAAGATAAATTAGATTCTTGTGGTCAGTCAAGACCACCACCTGGTGTCTAGCACCCTCAAGCCAGTGACGCCACTCCTCAAATGCCCACTTCATGGCCAAGAGCTCCCGATTTCCAACATCATAATTTCGCTCAGCGGGCGAAAACTTTCGAGAGAAAAACGCACATGGTCTCATCACTGAGCAGTCAGGACCTTTCTGCGACAAAACTGCACCTGCTCCGATCTCGGAAGCATCTACTTCAACCTGGAAAGGGAGCGACACATCAGGCTGGCGCAACACAGGAGCAGAAGAAAAGCGGCGCTTAAGCTCCCGAAAGGCCTCCACAGCCGCAGAGGACCAATTAGCAACATCAGCACCCTTTTTGGTCAAATCAGTCAAAGGTTTAGCAATGGCAGAAAAACCCGCTATGAATCGGCGATAGAAATTAGCAAATCCCAAGAATTTCTGAAGACTCTTTAGAGAAGTAGGTTGTATCCAATCACAAATAGCCTGAACCTTAACAGGGTCCATCTCCATAGATGAAGGGGAAAAAATATATCCCAGAAAGGAAATTCTCTGAACCCCAAAAATACACTTTGAGCCCTTCACAAAAAGAGAATTAGCTCGCAAAACCTGAAAAACTCTCCTGACCTGTTGAACATGAGATTCCCAGTCCTCCGAAAAAATCAGAATATCATCCAAATACACAATCATAAATTTATCCAGATATTCACGGAAAATATCGTGCATAAAGGACTGAAAAACGGAAGGGGCATTCGCGAGACCGAAAGGCATTACCAAATACTCAAAATGGCCTTCAGGCGTATTAAATTCGGTCTTCCACTCATCCCCCTGCTTAATCCGCACCAAATTATACGCACCACGTAGATCGATCTTAGTGAACCACTTAGCCCCCTTTATGCGAGCAAACAGATCAGTCAGTAAAGGTAACGGGTACTGGTATTTAACTGTAATCTTATTCAGAAGTCGATAGTCGATACAAGGTCTCAATGAACCATCCTTTTTACCCATAAAGAAAAACCCTGCCCCTAGTGGAGACAAAGAGGGGCGAATATGACCCTTTTCCAAAGATTCTCTGATATACTCCCGCATAGCAGTATGTTCAGGTACAGACAAATTAAACAAGCGACCCTTAGGAAATTTACTACCGGGAATCAACTCAATAGCGCAGTCACACTCTCTGTGAGGAGGGAGAGAATCAATTTTAGGCTCCTGAAAAACATCATAAAAATCTGACAGAAATGCTGGGATCTCAGAGGGAGTAGATGAAGAAATGGGAACCAAAGGTGCATCCCCATGAATCCCCTGACATCCCCAGCTCAGCACAGACATTGATCTCCAGTCCAAGACTGGATTATGAATTTGTAACCATGGTAATCCAAGTACTAAAACGTCATGTAGATTGTATAACACAAGGAAACGAATAATCTCCTGATGGTCTGGGGTAAGATGCATAGTCACTTGTGTCCAATATTGTGGTTTATTGCTAGCCAAAGGTGTAGAATCAATACCCTTTAGGGGAATAGAAACTTCCAGAGGCTCTAAATCAAACCCACAACGCTTGGCAAAGGACCAATCCATGAGACTCAGAGCGGCGCCAGAATCCACATAAGCATCCACGGTAACAGATGATAAAGTACAAATCAATGTCACGGACAAAAGAAATTTAGACTGCAAGGTACCCATAGAAAAAGATTTATCAACCTTTTTATCAACCTTTTTTATGCGTTTAGAGCATGCTGATATAACATGAGCTGGATCTCCACAGTAGAAGCACAACCCATTTTTGCGCCTGTAATTCTGTCGTTCGCCTCTAGACAAAACACTATCGCATTGCATATGCTCTGGTGCCTTTTCAGAGGTCACCGCCAAATGGTGCACAGGTTTTTGCTCAGAAGATACCGCCATATGGTGCACAGGTCTTTGCTCAGAAGATACCGCCATATGGTGCACAGGTTTTTGCTCAGAAGACACCGCCAAATGGTGCACAGATTTGCGCTCCCGTAAACGCCGATCAATCTGGATAGCCAATTTCATGGCATCATTCAGACCTGTAGGCACAGGGAACCCCACCATGACATCCTTCACGGCATCAGAGAGACCTTCTCTGAAATTAGCTGCTAGAGCGCACTCATTCCATTTAGTAAGCACCGACCATTTACGAAATTTTTGGCAGTATATCTCAGCTTCATCTTGCCCTTGGGAAAGAGCCATCAAGGCTTTCTCAGCCAAAATCTCTAAATTAGGTTCCTCATAAAGCAACCCCAAAGCCAGAAAAAACACATCTACATTTAATAACGCAGGATCCCCTGGCGACAATGCAAATGCCCAACTTTGTGGGTCACCCCGCAGTAGAGAAATAACAATCTTAACCTGTTGTGCAGGATCACCAGCAGAGTGAGATCTCAGAGACAAAAACAATTTACAATTCTCTCTGAAATTCAAAAAACGGGATCTGTCTCCGGTAAAAAATTCAGGCATAGGGATCTTAGGTTCAGACATTGGAGCACGTATAACAAAATCTTGTAAGTTCTGGACCTTTGTAGCCAGGTTATTCAGACCTGCAACCAAACTCTGTGGATCCATGATTCAAACAGGTGTAACCAAAGCCATTCAGAGATTAAGAGGAGAGGAAAAAAAAAAGGCTGAAGACTGCAGTTTAAGCAAGGAGCACAAATGAGCAACTAAGGTGCACTTTCAAACACAGAGAAAAAAAACCTTTACTCATCCTTTCCTGCTTTAGTGCATAGTTTTAACACATCTGGCCGGCCAAACTGTCATGATTACCCCAATGGCAGGGAAATAAAAATAACAAAACGGACTAGCTCTCGGGTGATGGAAACTAAAGTTGACCGTGACCTGAACCTGACACAACACTGGAAGTAGCCGAGGGGTGTTCCTACGATGCCCTAGACACCACGCGCCAGCCGGAGATCTAACTACCCCTATTAGAGGAATATACAGGCCTGCCTTACCTCCAGAGATGAACCCCAAAAGGAGATAGCGGCCCCCCACAGATATTGACGGTGAGTTAAGAGGAAAAGACATACGTAGGATGAACAGCAGATTTAGCACATTGAGGTCCGCTTTCTAGATAGCAGAAGGATAGGAAAGAGTTACTTCACGGTCAACTTCAAAACACTACTCAAAAACACCATCCTGAAATTACTTTAAAACTCCAGTGACAACTCATGCCACTGGAGTGGCAATTTCAGTCCACAAGAGCTTCCAGCTACAGAGAGTCACATTGCAGCACGCTGGACAAGAAATAGCATTAACTAGAAACAAAAATCAACTAAGGCTACTTTCACACTAGCGTTAACTGCAATACGTCGCAAATGCGTCGTTTTTGCAAAACGCCGCATCCAGCAAAAGTTTTTGCTGGATACGTTTTTTCGCCATAGACTAACATTAGCGACGCATTTGCGACGCATTTGCGACGCATTGCCAAACGGTGAATCCGTTTTGCGACGCTTGGGCGTATGGTAGCGGACCGTCGGGAGAAAAAAACGTTACATGTAACGTTTTTTTGCTCCCGACGGTCCGCTTTTTCCGACCGCGCATGCGCAGTCGGAACTCCGCCCCCACCTCCCCGCACTTCCCCGCACCTCACAATGGGGCAGCGGATGCGTGGGAAAAATGCATCCGCTGCCCCCGTTGTGCGGCGGGGACAACGCTAGCGTCGGGGACCTCGGCCCGACGCACGGCGACGGGCCGAGCCCGACGCTAGTGTGAAAGTAGCCTTAGCTGAACAGGAACTTGAGGCAGGAAAATGCAACAGAATGCTACTGATACATTGTTGGCCGGCATAGGACTAACAGCCAAGCAGCCTTAAATAGGAAACTTCCCTAATGGGTGGCAACAGGTGATCAGGGATAGAAGAAGGCACATAAGTGGCACTACCATAAAACACCACCGGGGGAGCCCACAAACAGAATTCACAACACATACCTGAGGATTAACCTTAGTAGCAGCAGCGCCCGGGATCCACTGCACTCCTCTCTACTTTAATGGTGAAAGATCTATAACATGAAACTGTCTTCCACAACCTCACCTTTGTATAGAGTTCGGCTGTTCTTCGCCCAGTATTAAGCCTCCTACACAGCTGTTTCTGTTTCAGTCAACGACTGTATTTTAACCTTCCTATGTAAATGATGATCATTCCCCCCCGTTTTGTATAATGGTTTATACACCCGGCTATAATCCTACATCATCCATGACTTTGTGCGAGTGTACACAGAAGAATACGTTCTTTGATGCGATTTCGAAGGATGCCGAATCCTGATTTGATTTCCTTCTTTTTCATTCTCTTTGCATTTTGTTCATTTATAATAATAAAGTATCAACACTTCTATTTATTAAAGCATTCTAACTTTGCAGTATTTCTTTCACACACGTCTAAAACTCTTAAAAATCACAACTAAATTCTCCCAGCGATTCCTACTGGCCACCGACCGCGAGCGGTCTGACGAATCAGCAAAAGGCAAAGCGCTGGAAATTTAGCTCGCGGCGCCTACGTCTAATAACGCCATTTTTGAAGTCCTTATGACATTTAATTGTATTGAATTGTTACTAATTATTATTATTATTATTATTGTTATTAATTGTTACCACAAGTCCTGGACCCCGTCCTCCACCCGTTACCACAGGTCCTGGACCCCGTCCTCCACCTGTCACCAGGGCATATGCGCTTGTTACTGGCCATGATTTGTCACAGTCACCCCCAGAATCTGTGTCACACCCCACAGTCTGATGACCCTGCAAGTCACTCTCTGTCTGGGTGTCAGCTCCACGTGTTTTATCCAGCAGACCACTATCAGTCGTATTGTGGCACACTTCAGGTGACGTCAGGTCAGTTAGTTGGACAGTCGCACCTTTCCCTCTGGTCAGGCCTGCCTTCTCAACATTACTAACTGACATCCACATTATATCCACAAACACTTCAGCCTTTTCCCACAGTGCTACCAAATCTTGTCCTATTACCATAGGATACAGCAAGATCGGGTCTACAACCACCTCATGGTATGTGGAAACCTCCGCTGCGACAATGTAGATAGTGGCTACCTGGAGATATTCAGTGTCGCCAGGTGACACAGAATCTCCTGGACGGGTTCCCAGCACAGACGCTTCTCTCCCCGGGTCTATCAACCCTTGCACACACTTTCCATCCAGCCAAAAAGGACACAGTCGTGACACCTCACTGATTGCCGCCCCTTTTTTGGCTCCGCCCCCTTTCTGGGCAAGTGCTCTGCTTTTTGATACCACCCCGGTTCGAGATTCAGCCCCCCTTCGGGATTCCACCCCTTTTTGGGCCATTACCCCTATTCGGGTTACCGCCCCTTTTTGGGTCTCCGCCCCCTTTTGGGCAACCATCCCCGTTTGGGCCACCGCTCACTATTAGGGATACTCCCCTCCCTGGGATACACCCCGTGGACTCCCCCACGGCACTCAGGCCCCAGTTCACACAGTACACCCCAATGTCTCTGGGCTTGTACTGGCCTTTAAGAGTCTGCACAAAAAGAATTTTTTTTTTTTTCTCTATGTCACTTTCACCAGCTCCTGCTGGTACCGCCACAGCTCCCGCTGCAGTCACACACAACCGGCACCTCCAGGTGCTGCCAACCACAAGCCACTACAGCTCCGCCTGCTGTGGAACCTCTCGCTGCAACCACGGCTACTCTCCACACGGCTCTGCACGGCTCCACCGCTGCCGCTTGTCACCTTTGTGACCCCGCCGAGTCACAGCAGACGCTTGTCACTTTCGTAACCCCGCCGAGTTACCGCTAGACGCTTGTCACCTTCGTGGCTCTGCCACAGCAATTAACTCCACGTGTGCTAGCGGGATTGTTGCCAAAATTATCCACCAATTGTAAGGTTTCTCTCACTGAGAGTGTTGGGGGACACTCACTTGGCCGCGATATTCAAGCACACGGGCACGGGTTTATAAAACAAAGCAGTCCATGCGGTTTATTAAGCCTCATAAACCGGGTTACGCACAGTTCATAACATGAAACACAACAGGCACCAACTGGTAATATTTACTTGCAGCTTCTAACACTTCAGTGTACGGCTTTGCCTCACGGACACTAACACGCTGGTCCTCCCTTAACCAGTTCCCAAGGGAGACCACATAGTTCATAGACTTCACAAGCACTACGGCCTGTACGATACCTGACGGGAGCTCCGGCTCCACCTGCTGACTCCTCGCCAGTCCACACCTCCGGGTAAGCTGCCTTACAGGGATCACCAACTTGCCTGGCCGGCACACACTAGTCAGTCCAGACCTCACCGAAGGACTCCAGCTTCCCCAGTTCCACTGTGCACGGCTCCGGGATCCGGTCCTCCTACTAGGACCTCCCACGCCAGCAGGTGCTTTCCAGGAAGCCTCCTCCCAGGCTTCCAACACAGGAACACACCGAGCCCTCAGGAACTCCCTCAGGGATTTTGCACTTGGACCCTTCAGGTCCAAACACTGGAACCACACAGGAACATGTGACCCACACTCTGGTCACGTTATGTACCTGTAACCACACCCACAGTAATGGATCACATGGACTGGTCACGTGATCCTGACATCACTGCAGGTCAATTCTCACGGCCTCAATACAACTCCGTGCAGATTCCGGGGAGACCATGCAGCGCCCCCTACCTGTTACAGGGGTTACTGCATCACATATATCACAGAGCTTACATACATAACTGGGAAAAAGACCTTGATACTGAATTTCAGGACTGGGAGGTAGATCAAATTTACAAAAATTCGCATGGCCCATCTAGTTGTATAAGAGTACAGGAAAATTCGTATAAAATAGTCACTAGATGGTACACTACCCCAACTCTATCTCATCTTTGGTATCCTAATTCTTCACCAACCTGTTGGAGATGTACTAAAGACGTTGGTACTTTTCTGCATATGTGGTGGTCTTGTGAAATACTACAAACTTTTTGGAAAGAAGTATTAAAACATATAACTAAAATATGCAAATTACTACATCCACCCTCCCTGACACTCATTTTTTTAAACTGGAAGGGGGACAACTCGAAATATAAAAATAAATCCCTGTTGGCTTTCCTTCTATCAGCAGCTAAGCTTCTTATCCCAGTCCACTGGTTGACTAAAAACTGCCCGAGCATTTCAGATTGGGTCAACAAAGTGGACCAGTTATACTATATAGAAGAAATTTCTGCTTTCACTTTTTTCTCACAAGAGAAATTCCACACAACATAGGTCCCCTGGAAATCTTTCAGATCTAGTGATGAGTATTTGGCTCTCATTAACAATTAGAAATCTCTTTAGAGGTTTGGATCTCTTCCTAATCCAGAAATGAACGTGTCGATGTCCCCCCTCTAAATCCCTTGCACCTATTTTACGATAAGCCGAACCCTCCCCTTCTAGTGAATCTATCACCTACCCCCTTTCTCCTCTTCTTTCTTTCTATTTACAGTATGTGTGTATTGGTTAAATGTCGCATTAATGTGGAGTTGTTTTTGGTTTCTGATCTAGCCTTCGGGAAGTCACAAGACTTCAAATCTGAACTTTCTTAATGATTGCATCTTACTGTAATCTTATGTTTATCCACATGTTTATCTACATGTTCATCACTAATGTTACATGTTATTATTGAACTAGCCTTCCCGAGATTGGGTTATATGTCATACTGATGTATCTCAAATCCACATGTTACCATTTACCTATCTGTTATTTGTGTAAAACTAATAAAAAGAAACTTAAAACAAACGAAGACTGACTTCCAAACTGTTTTGTTCACCGATGAGTGCCGCGCAACGCTCGATGGTCCAGATGGATGGAGTGGAGGATGGCTGGTTGATGGACACCCCATGAAAACACGGCTAAGGCGCCAACAAGGAGGTGGAGTAATGTTTTGGGCTCGAATCATGGGGAGAGAGATTGTCGGCCCCTTTATGATCCCTGAAGGGGTAAAGATGAACTCCATAATCTATGTGGAGTTTCTAAAACAACACTTCCTGCCATGGTTCAAGAGGAAGAACCGCAGCAAGATCATTTTCATGCATGATAATGCACCATCTCATGCTGCAAAAAACACATCTGCATCTCTGGCTGCTATGGGCATAAAAGAGGACAAACTTATGGTGTGGCCACCATCTTCCCCTGACCTCAACCCCATTGAGAACCTCTGGAGCATCATCAAAAGGAGTGTCTATGATGGCGGGAGGCAGTTCACATCTAAGCAACAGCTCTGGGAGGGTATTCTGTCCACATGCAAAACAAATGAAGCAGAAACCATCCAAAAACTGACAAATTCAATGGACGAGAGAGTTCAGAAGCTTTTTTCGAACAAGGAGTCCTATGTGCAAATGTAACATCACCTAGAATAAAGTTTTCACTTGAAAACTGTTTGATTTCATTTTGTAATAAGCTGATAATGCTTATAACTTCACAATTGACCTTTTTTTGTTCAAAATAAAAAAAAGAGGTTGAAAACTCTGCTGTGCATAATAATTTGGAACATGCATTTTGAGTGTTTATTTTTTTTTAAAAAGATACTGTTTTCATAGGCAGTTTTTTCCAAAACATTGCAATTATACTAGAATAGTAGATGACTGGAAAATAACAATGACTGCAATTCAGATAGGTAATTTAGAGAAAATATGAGGAAATATTATTTGCATAATAATTTGGAACACAGTGTATATATAGACTGTATAAATGTTATAAGGAATATTTGAGGCCATGGAACCATTCTATGTCCATTTTGCAAGCCGTCGAGAAAATTTCGCCATACGGATGCCACACGGATGGCACACGGATAATTGTAGGAGAAAAAATTGCATCCTCGCATTGAATACGGATCACTGTTCAGGAAATTTTCTGCTTATCTCGGCCATCAAAAACGGACTGCATTTTTATATGTGTGTGACTCCGGCCTAACTCCCAAACTGATTGCATTGTTTACTGACAAGGTATAAAACATTTTGAAAACACACCTAATACATTATTAACGACATTTTACCATGTTTATTTTCACACATGGAAATAAGTGATTTTTCCTTTTCGCTTCTGAACTATACAGAGTTGTGATATTTTATTTCAGATTATGTGCAGAACTTGAACTTGTTTCATTTGACTACTTGTGGTTCAAGGTAAGCTGATTCTGTGAATAATTAATGTCTTACTGGATGTAGTTGACAACATTCTGGCCATGAAGTACATTTTGATGATAGTTCTAGCAAGTTACTGGTGAAACTCTTCCAAGGTTCTGTTAACATACAAAAATAAGCGATTTACGTGAATAACTTCTGAACTACACATAGAGTTGATAATTTTTTTGGCAAATATTGTTCAGGACATTGAGCTGGTCATTTTGAGTACTAGTGGTCTAGAGTACCTGTTTTCAAATTGAACTTACGTATGATTGAGTGTGTTTGATTATGCGCGACATAAGCGATTTACGTGAATAACTTCTGAACTACACAGAATTGATAATTTTTTTGGTAAATATTATTCAGGACATTGATATGTTCATTTTTAATACTAGTGGTCAAGGGTACCTGTTTTCAAATTGAATTTACGTACGATTGAGTGCGTTTGATTATGTGCGGCATAAGCGATTTACGTGAATAACCCAGGACCACAAGTAGTCAAAATAAACATCTCAAAGTCCTGATCAAAATTTTACCCAAACAATATCCACTCTATGTATAATTAACCATACATGAAAATCGAATAGCTAACTAATAACAAATAGCTAACTGCCATATATGAAAATCGAATAGCTAACTAATAACTAATAGCTAACTGCCATACATGAAAATCGAATAGCTAATAACTAATAGCTAACTGCAGACTAACTTGAGTCCGGTGAGTCCAGGCTGGAACTTCAGACTTAAATAAGTTGTCCACTACAATAATTTTTTTTTTTTCATAAATCTTGCAATTATGTGCTACTGAAAACATCCACTGTCTTTATTTTAGCAATATTACCTTTTATCATGCTGTAGCAGCACATCTTCAGTGCTGGATCTAGCTCTCATGGGGTTAATCGACAACTTCCTTTCTCCTGAGTTATTGTGCTCTAATACTACAAGTTCCATGATGCATTGCACTGCCACTAAGCAGGAACCTCCTCTAGCTTCAAAAAGATTTGTGATGTCATTTCTGTCCAACCTCCTCTTTTACATTTGTCCAACGCACACTCCATTACACACAGATGTCTCTCTCTAACATCATGTCCTCCCTCTATCTGAAACTGAACCTGTCAAAAACTGAACTCCTCGTGTTCTCTCCCTCTACTAACCTACCTTTGCCTGACATTGCCATCTCCGTGTGCGGTTCCACCATTACTCCAAAGCAACATGCCCGCTGCCTTGGGGTCATCCTTGATTCCGAGCTTTCATTCATCCCCCACATCCGATCACTGGCTCGCTCTTCCTATCTGCATCTCAAAAACATTTCTAGAATTCGCCCTTTTTTTACTTTCGACTCTGCAAAAACTCTTACTGTCTGACTTATTCATTCTCGTCTGGACTATTGTAAATCTCTACTAATCGGCCTCCCTCTTACCAAACTCTCCCCGCTCCAATCTGTCCTGAATGCTGCTGCCAGGATCATATGCCTCACCAACCATTACACCGATGCCTCTACCTTGTGCCAGTCATTACACTGGCTACCCATCCACTCCAGAATCCAGTACAAAACTACTACCCTCATCCACAAAGCACTCCATGGCTCAGCACCACCCTACATCTCCTCTCTGGTCTCAGTCTACCACCCTACCCGTGCCCTCCGCTCCGCTAATGACCTCAGGTTAGCATCCTCAATAATCAGAACCTCCCATTCCCGTCTCCAAGACTTTACACGTGCTGCGCCAATTCTTTGGAATGCACTACCCAGGTTAATACGATTAATCCCCAATCCCCACAGTTTTAAGCGTGCCCTAAAAACGCATTTGTTCAGACTGGCCTACCGCCTCAACGCATTAACCTAACTATCCCTGTGTGGCCTAAAAAAAATAAAAAAATAAAAAAATAAATAAAAATAAACATTATCAGGTTCCTCTCATCATGTTCTCATACACTTTATGCAGTTAATAGCCCTCTGTGTCTGTACTGCTACATACTTAGGCAGTTAACTGGTTCATGCAGCTTTACATGAACACCCGAGCCTTACACTATGGCTGGTCCGAACAACTAAAGCAATTGTTACCATCCACCTCTCGTGTCTCCCCTTTTCCTCATAGTTTGTAAGCTTGCGAGCAGGGCCCTCATTCCTCCTGGTATCTGTTTTGAACTGTGATTTCTGTTATGCTGTAATGTCTATTGTCTGTACAAGTCCCCTCTATAAGTTGTAAAGCGCTGCGGAATATGTTGGCGCTATATAAATAAAAATTATTATTATAGATAGATAGATAGATAGATACAGAGATATAGGATGGATAGATAGATACATACAGATATATCTATATATCTATGTCTATTTCCATAGATATGTCCATATCCATGTTTCTAAACCCCCTTCACCCCTGGAGCTTTTTTCGTTTATCTCTCCCCTTCTTTCCAGAGCCATAATGTTTCCATCAATATGGCCATGTGAGGGCTTATCTTTTGCGGGACAAGTTCTACTTTTGAACGACACCATTGGTTTTACCATGTCGTGTAACAGAAAATGTGAAAAAAAAGTCAAAGTGCGATGAAATTGCAAAAAAAGTGCAATCCCACACTTGTTTTTTGCTTGGCTTTTTTGCTAGGTTCACTAAATGCTAAGGCTGTGCACACGTTGCGGATTTGATTGCAGATCCGCAGGGTTTTTTGCTGCCCAGAGTTGCATCAAATCCGCAGTGTAGTGCTCAACTAATGTAAGTCTATGGGAGCAGCAGACTTGTTGTGCACATGCTGCGGAAAAAGACACACCGAAACGCAGCTTTTTTTTTTCAGCAGCATATCACTTCTTTTTTTGCCAAACTGCAGCGTTTCTGTACCCATAGACTTTCATTGAGTCGGGCACATCTGCAGCAAAACCGCAGATGTAAAAAAGAGCTGCAGTTTAGATGCGGATGTGGGTCCGAGAAACGCTGCAGTTCGGGAGGAGGGAAGTGTGTGGGCGGTGATGGTGTGCGTGTATGTGTGTGCGGACGGGGTCTGCGGGACTGTTCGGGTGTGTGCGGGACTGTTCGGGTGTGTGCGGGGCTGTGCGGGGGGTCTTTTGGGGTGTGTGCAGGCATCATCTGATGGGACTACAAGTACGCAGCATCCAATTTGCAGCTAATTTGGATGTAATCTGGACAGTGGACACGCACCCTACACTATCCATACATCTATCAATAGATATATCTATCCAGATATATCTATAGATAGATATAGGAATAGATAGATGTATGCATCTATAGATCTATCTATATGTAGCTCTGTCTATCCATTTCATCTATCATCTATATGTCTATCTATCTGTGTGTAATTGAGTGTGGGTTGGACAAATGTAAAAGAGGAGGTTGGACAATAATGACATCACAAATCTTTTTTTTGTTCAATAATACATCTTTATTTAGCTTTCAAAAATGCATACAAAAACGCACAAAAAACACGCAAAAACCGCACCAAAAAAAAATACAAAATGCATCAAAAGCGCGAAAAAACTCCACAAAAAACTGCATCAAAACTGCAGCAAAAACTGCATCAAAACCGCACCAACAACAGCATCAAAACTGCACCAAAAACTGTATCAAAACCCCACCAACAACAGCATCAAAACCGCACCAAAATCTGCATCAAAACCGCATCAAAACCGCACCAAAAACTGCATCAAAACCGCACCAAAAACGGCATCATAAGGGTATGTGCACACGCTGCGGATTTTGCTGCGGAACCGCAGCGTTTCCGCAGCTGCGGGTCCGCAGCGGTTTCCCATGAGTTTACAGTACAATATAAACCTATGGGAAATTAATTCCGCAGTGTACATGCTGCGGAAAAAACGAGCGGAAACGCATCTGTTTATATTCCGCAGCATGTCATTTCTTTGTGCGGATTGCGCTGCGGGTTTAAACCTGCTCCAATAGAAAACTGCAGGTGTAAATCCGCAGCGGAAACCGCTATAGAAACCGCGATAAATCCGCAGTAATAACCACAGCGGTTTTGCACTGCGGATTTATCAAATCCGCTGCAGAAAATTCCGCAGCGGAATCCGCAGCGTGGGCACATGGCCTAAACGCACAAAAAACTGCTTCAAAACCGCACCAAAAACTGCATCAAAACCACACCAAATACTGCATCAAAACCGCACCAAATACTGCATCAAAAGTTCGCCAAAAACTGCATAAAAAAGCATCAAAAACCTGAATCAAAACCACGCAAAAAAGCACCAAATACTGCAGCAAAAACTGAATCAAAACCGCGCAAAAACCGCACCAAAAACTGCATCAAAACTGCTCCAAATATTGCATCAAAAATGCATCAAACCCTCACCAAGAACTGTATCAAAAACTGCAGCAAAACGGCACCAAAAACAGCATCAAAACCGCACCAACAACAGCATCAAAACCACACCAAATACTGCATCATAACCGCACCAAAAACTGCATCAAAACAGCACCAAATACTGCATCAAAACCACACCAAATACTGCATCAAAACTGCACCAAAAACTGAATCAAAACCGCACCAAAAACAGCATCAAAACCGCACCAAAAACTGCATCAAAACCGCACCAAAAACTGCATCATAACCGCACCAAAAACTGCATCAAAACTGAATCAAAAACTGCATCAAAACTTCACCAAAAACTGCATAAAAAAGCATCAAAAACCTGAATCAAAACCACGCAAAAAACCGCACCAAATACTGCAGCAAAAACTGAATCAAAACCACGCAAAAACCGCACCAAGAACTGCATCAAAACCACACAAAAAACCCGCATGAAAACCACGCAAAAAATATGAAAAAAACGTGAAAAAAATGCATAAAAAACGCAGCTGCGTTTTCAGCAAGGAGATGCAGATTTTGTGCAGAAAATTCTGCACCCAAATCTGCAACGTGTGCACACAGCATAAAATTGACCTGCCATTATGATTTTCCAGGTCATTACGAGTTCATAGACACCAAACACGTGTAGATTATTTTTTATCTAAGTGGTAAAAAAAAATTCAAAACTTTGCTAAAAAGAAATAAAATAATTGCGCCGTTTTCCGATACCCGTAGCGTCTATATTTTCTGAGATATTGGGTCGGGTGAGGGCTAATTTTTTGCTCGCCGAGCTGACGTTTTTAATGATACCACTTTTGTGCAGATACGTTCTTTTGATTGCCCATTATTGCATTTTGATGCAATGTCGCGGCGACCAAAAAAACATAATTTTTTTTGTTGTAATGAAAACAACTGACATGTTGCTCACCGCCGAAGCCCACCTCAAAGCGTGGGGATAATGCCAGCTGATGTACTATTCCGTCAGCTGGCAGAAAGGGGTTAATGAACAATATGTTTCAGTTAAAAAAAAACAAAGAAAAAAAAATATGGCGTGGGCTCCCGCGAAATTTTCTGCGCCAGAGGGGGAAAGCCGACAGCCGAGGGCCAATATTTGTAGCCTGCTATGAATATCAGCCCGCAGCTGTCTGCGTAGCCTTTACTGGCTATTAAAATAGGGGGACCCCCCAAAAAAATGACGTGGGGTCCCCCTATATTTCATAGCCAGAAAGGCTACGCAGACAGCTGCGGGCTGATATTCATAGCCTAGAGAGGGGCCATGGATATTGGCCCTCCCCCCAGCTACAAATACCAGTCCGCAGCCGCCCCAGAAATGGCGCATCTGTAAGATGCGCCAATTCCGGCACTTAGCCCCTATCTTCCCACTCCGGTGTAGCGGTGGGATATGGGGTAATAAGGGGTTAATGTCACCTTGCTATTGTAAGGTGACATTAAGCCGGGTTAATAACGGAGAGGCGTCAATAAGACGCCTATCCGTTATTAATACAATAGTATTAAAGGATTAATAAAACACACACACATTAGGGAAAAAGTATTTTAACCCCTTCACCCCCAGAGCTTTTTCCGTTTTTTCGTTTTTGTTTTTCGCTCCCCTACTTCCCAGAACCATAACTTTTTTATTTTTCAGTCAATATGGCCATATGAGGGCTTATTTTTTGCGGGACGAGATGTACTTTTGAACGATACCATTGGTTTTACCATGCCATGTAACAGAAAATGGGAAAAAAATTCCAAGTGTGATGAAATTGCAAAAAAAAGTGCAATCTCAGACTTGTTTTTCGTTTGGCTTTTTTGCTAGGTTCACTAAATGCTAAAACTAACCTGCCATTATGATTCTCCAGGTCATTACGAGTTCATAGACACCTAACATGTCTAGTTTATGTTTTATCTAAGTGGTGGATAAAAATTCCAAAGTTTGCAAAAAAAAAAAAAAAGTGTGCGATTTTCCGATACCCGTAGCGTCTCCAATTTTCGTGATCTGGGGTCAGGTGAGCACTTCTTTTTTGCATGCCAAGCTGTCATTTTTAATGATACCATTTTGGTGTAGATACGTTCTTTGATCGCCCGTTATTGCACTTTAATGCAATGTCGCGGCGACCAAAAAACCGTAATTTTGGCGTTTTGATTTTTTTTCTCGCTACGCCATTTAGTGGTCAGGTTAATCCTTTGTTTTTATTGATAGATCGGGCGATTCTGAACGCGGTGATACCAAATATGTGTAGGTTTGATTTTTTTTTAATTGTTTTATTTTGATTGGGGCGAAAGGGGGGTGATTTAAACTTTTATATATTTTTTATATTTTTAAACACTTTTTTTTTTTTATTTTGGCATGCTTCAATAGCCTCCATAGGAGGCTAAAAGCATGCACTACACGATCGGCTCTGCTACATAGAGGTGAAGTTACATAGTTACATAGTTACATAGTTATTAAGGTTGAAAGAAGACTGTAAGTCCATCTAGTTCAACCCATAGCCTAACCTAACATGCCCTAACATGTTGATCCAGGGGAAGGCAAAAAAAAACCCATGTGGCAAAGAGTAACTCCACCATGGGGAAAAAAATTCCTTCCCGACTCCACATACGGCAATCAGTGTTGTGATTTTGCTTTTTGCTCCCTCTAGTGGTCATTAGTGATTTGACTCTGGAGCGTCTGTCTTTTCCTATTTCCTCACCTGGGCCGTTAGTTCAGGGGCGTTGCTATTTAAGCTCCGTGGACCTTCAGTTCAATGCCTGGCATCGTTGAAATCAGAGCTAATCTGTTGTGCTCTTGTCCTTTGATCCTGGTTCCTGTATTTCAAGTTAAGTCTGCTTCCTTGCTTTTTGCTTTGGTTTTGTTTTGTATTTTTGTCCAGCTTGTTCCAATCTGTATCCTGACCTTTGCTGGAAGCTCTAGGGGGCTGGTGTTCTCCCCCCGGACCGTTAGACGGTTCGGGGGTTCTTGAATCTCCAGCGTGGATTTTTATAGGGTTTTTGTTGACCAGATAAGTTATCTTGCTTTATTCTGCTATTAGTAAGCTGGCCTCTCTTTGCTGAACCTGGTTCATTTCTGTGTTTGTCATTTCCTCTTACCTCACCGTTATTATTTGTGGGGGGCTTGTATCTTGCTTTGGGGTCCCTTTCTCTGGAGGCAAGAGAGGTCTTTGTTTTCTTCTCCTAGGGGTAGTTAGATTCTCCGGCTGGCGCGAGTCATCTAGCGATCACCGTAGGCATGATCCCCGGCTACTTCTAGTGTTGGCGTTAGGAGTAGCTATTTGGTCAACCCAGTTACCACAGCCCTATGAGCTGGATTTTTGTATCTCGCAGACTTACACGTTCCTCTGAGACCCTGTCCACTGGGGTCATAACAGTATGCCAGGCCAGTATTAAATGTTTAATGCATTGCAGAAGTGGGATTATAAGAAAGAAAATTTTGAGTTTTTTTTTTCCTCTCTCATTTTTTTTTTTTTTTCTTTTCCCCTTTACCTCAGAGTGGCTTAAGCTTGCTGCAGACATGAATGTCCAGACCTTGATTACAAGTGTGGACCAGCTTGCCGCTCGTGTGCAGGGTATACAAGATTATGTTACCAGAAATCCTAGGTCTGAACCCAAGATTCCGATTCCTGAACTGTTTTCAGGAGACCGATTTAAGTTTAGGAATTTCAGGAATAATTGTAAATTGTTTTTGTCCCTGAAACCTTGTTCGTCTGGAGACTCTGCTCAACAAGTAAAAATTGTTATTTCATTCTTACGGGGTGACCCTCAAGATTGGGCTTTTTCGTTGGCGCCAGGAGATCCGGCATTGGCCGATATTGATGCGTTTTTTCTGGCGCTCGGTTTACTTTATGAGGAACCCAATCTTGAGATTCAGGCAGAGAAAGCCTTGCTGGCTATGTCTCAGGGCCAGGACGAGGCTGAGGTGTATTGCCAAAAATTTCGGAAATGGTCCGTGCTGACACATTGGAACGAGTGTGTGCGGCGCGCCCCCACACCGCCGCAGGGCCGAGGGGTACCCGGAGCCGGGCCTCTAGGTCTCAGTCCTGGGGTTGTCACGGTGGCTAGACCCGGTCCGTGGCCCTGTCCGTCAGTGGGGGACGTCCGGTGAAATAAGTGGTGCTAATGGTGGTGTAGCGGTGCAGTTGTGGGGTGCAGGTCGCGGTAAATAACGAGGACACCAGGTTGCAGTCTCTTTACCTCTTTACTGGAGATCTCTGAGTCCTCAGTCCAGAATACGGTTCACCAGGCTGCGCAAATCCGGCCGGTCCAATGGCACCTCCAGAGTCCTCCTCTCAGGTGGAAATCTGTGCCTTCCTTCTAGCGCTATGTGTTGTAGTCCTTCCCTGCTGTGCTCACGGAAAGTGACCCCACAACGGTTGTGTCTGTTTCTTAAGTTCCCTCACAACTCGATTTGATGTTCCTCTGTAATCCACCCCTCCCTGTATTCAGGTTGGAATGGCACCCGTTTGTCAGGTAGGCCTGGAGTTCTTCCGGGACCCTAGAGACGCCCCTCTCCCGCAATTGCCCCCCAAGACTTCATAGGTGATATGTGGTAGACAGCCCGCCTGAGACCGACTGTCCTGCCGCTGTTTGGAGTATGGCTTGAAGCTGTATTCTAATCCACTCCCTCGGCGTTCCGGCCACCGGTATTGCGCCTCAGCAGGGTGCTGCCTCTTTCAACAAAACCCCTGCTGGTATTCTCCTTCTGCTTGATCTCGTTTCTCACTCAGCACAATCTGCCTCGCTTCTAGTCCTTTCTTGGGCACCGCCGCTAAGCTGAGCAGGCACGGTCCCGTTACGTTCTCTCAATGCCAAGCCTCTGCCAGGATCCCACCCCTGGCAGAGACCCTACAGTCTCTCCCTTCACAACACCCTCTGCCACAAGGTGTTGCTCCGTTCAATCCCATCAGCGTTCTCTCTAACTTCCTGCCTGACCCCCAGTTTACCCACTATGGTGGGGAGTGGCCTAATGAATAGCACCCTTAGCTCCCCCCGGAGGCCCTGCTGTGAAACATATTGGTGTCTGTGATACCTGATTGGAAGAACTCCTTCAGTGCCATCGAACGTACCATGGCTCCCCTTAGTGGCAGAGCCACAGTACTGCAACGACCAGGACTCTGGGGCGCTGCACTCCCCCCTGGTTAAACACAGTACTCCGGGACTGGGAAGAAAAACAACAATACAGATTAGCAAACAGACATACAATTTTGTTGAGTGCAAAACAATAAGTATACTTGAACAGGCTTCCCTTTATGGGAGGTGAGGACACTTTTAACGTTACAAACATAGTCAACTTTATAAATTACAGGCTATACATAACTCCTGTTACCCAACCGGGTATTCTACTTAGTGCAAATACTGGAACAATAAATTAACATTGCCTTTAAGAAACATACACTCTTAGTTTACCAAAGGCCTTCCTATAATCACATTACAGGGTAGGGTAACTTCACATTCTCCTACTTTGAACCTGCAGGACCGCCTGTCCCTATGGCACCAGACCTACTGCCTCTCCTTTCTTTTACAGGACCGCCCCGTTCAGCCAGGGCCTACTGCCTTTCGCTACTATACATAGTATAGACATAACATTCCTTTCGTTTAAAGAACTCTGAGCCAGCTCTACTCGGCTCCTTTAAGGACTCACTCTCTAACCCCTACGGGTTCGCTTTCTGTCCTTAGTAACAAAGTAACTTTCTATGGGGACGCAGGGTTTACCTTCTATCCTCACCTTCATCATTACTTCTTTACTTTCAACTATGCAGATCTCTACTTCTACCCCTGCGGGCTCTCTGCATCTCTTCCTTTCACAAAACATTATTTTCAGATTTCACAATTCAAACAATTTAAACACATATAACTTTTCATGTAAAACAGTTACATTCTTTTCAAAGCATCATCATATTACCGTTCTAAAACAGTATCGCTTTCAAGTTCAATTCCACGCATCCCCTTTAAGAGGGGACCAAGCCTTTCTGAGGTAGCTCGTCTTCTCAGCCTACCAGTCCACGCAAAGGCTCCGGAATGGCATCTTCGCAAAGTGTCTTTTAACTAAAACCAGTAGGAAAGGTATCTTCGCAAAGTGTCTTTTAACTAAAACCAGTAGGAGGCACCCTTAAGAAGGTGCAACTATTTACAAGGAAGTTCGAATCATGCACAGTCCATGATTACTGCAGTTTGTGTAAAACTTTTGGAAAACAACAATAGTGACCCCGGGTCAACAAAGGGGTCACCTTTTAAAGTTTACCCTGGACGGGTTTAGCAGCAACTTAGAGAACAAACAGTAACTATTTACATTTTCATCAAGCAATAAAATCTCAGAATCCCCCACGAGGCGCCACCTGGCGGGGGAACCCCTGCAATACAGGCAGTTCAGGTTCCAGGTTCACCCCCGCGGCCAGGTACACCCCATGGGTGCGGGTCTGTTGCACAACCAGATCGTGCGCGGTGATGAGGGTCTGCGTTCCCACTTCTCTCTGCGCGGGTACATCAGGAACATCAATCACTCGAAGAGGCACCTCCTTGGCCGCTACGGTGGTCAGGCGGCAGATCGCAGGTTCTGTGATCAGACAGGGTGGGGCGACCGAAGTGGTCACAGATCGGTCACACGGTGGCACTTTGGCTACAGGGGCTGGTTTCTCTTGCTTGTAGACGTTCTGAGCGAACCACCCCTTCTCCCCAAGATGCCTGGTATAGATGACGCTGTCTCCCGGGTAGAGGTCTCGGTCGGGGTGGCCCTCTCTGAGGTGCGACTCGACATCCCGCCGGTTAACAAAGACCTCCGCGTATAGCCCCGGTTCTTTAATAAAGCCCCAGCCTCCTCGGAGCTTAAAAATGGTGACGATGCCCTGCCTGCGCGGGGCCTGGTGAGTGGTGGGGTCCTTGCGGGCCCGGTCCTTGACCGCCAGATCTTTCTGATGATGGGCCTCCCGCCCAGCCTGATGTATTTTCTCCTTCTCTCGCCACCGGTGCTCTAGCTGGATTCGGTATTCTTCCCAGCTTAGGGCCTGTACCATCTCCCCCTTCTGGGTCTCCACCCCGGGGAACCCCATAAGATTGGATCCGGGGTTCACCCAGCGGCACACCGTGCGCTCCGCGTGGACCTCACCCAACAAGGGAGTAGGGGTGATCGGGGCTCGCATGCGGTGTTCCATGCCCGTGGCTTCCTCCCAGGGTAGCAGGCGCTGGAGTCTATGGGTTCCCGGGAGAGGTGGTGCCGCTACGGGGCCCACTAACACACCCTTGGCTGGCGGGGCAGGATCGGCGGACTCACCAACTGATGCAAGTTCACTTTCCGCAGCAGGTCCCACTGATTCTTCCGGTGAGGACTCCGATGTCCGGGAACCCTCTACCGGCTCCACCGGGTGCGGAGCCTGGACTCTCACATTCAGTTGGAGGAGCTGGTTATATAAGTCCTCCATCTCGGCTCTCAGGAATCTGGTGTTATCCACGAAGGACGGGCTGCTGGGCTCATCCGGGTAGTCGGGGGAGACTTCTACTTCAACCCCGCTGTCGGGTTCGGAGCTGCTGGCCATAGCGTCCTCCACGTGGGTCACTTCCTGGTCCTTTTCCCGCTCTCTCCTTCGGGAGCGGTTTCGTTTTCTCTGCCTCCGCCCCCCATTAAGGATTAGGAGGCGGATCTCTGCTGCTGACGGACACGTCCTCACCGTGCAGAAATATTTAGACTGGGCGGCCATTACTGTTCGCGCTCTCCAGCTTGCCTACGCCCACTTCACGCCCCTCTTCTCTTCCTGCACTCTCCTTAGCGCTGCAATGGCGGCGGATTTTGGCGGCAACTGGCGCAGCACAGTCTTTTCAATAAAGTACAGTTCAAGCACAGTAAATCACAGTCTCTAGGCACACATGACCTGATTCTTCAGGCTTAAGTAGATCCTGTTCGTGACGCCAAGTCCGCGGCGCGCCCCCACACCGCCGCAGGGCCGAGGGGTACCCGGAGCCGGGCCTCTAGGTCTCAGTCCTGGGGTTGTCACAGTGGCTAGACCCGGTCCGTGGCCCTGTCCGTCAGTGGGGGACGTCCGGTGAAATAAGTGGTGCTAATGGTGGTGTAGCGGTGCAGTTGTGGGGTGCAGGTCGCGGTAAATAACGAGGACACCAGGTTGCAGTCTCTTTACCTCTTTACTGGAGATCTCTGAGTCCTCAGTCCAGAATACGGTTCACCAGGCTGCGCAAATCCGGCCGGTCCAATGGCACCTCCAGAGTCCTCCTCTCAGGTGGAAATCTGTGCCTTCCTTCTAGCGCTATGTGTTGTAGTCCTTCCCTGCTGTGCTCACGGAAAGTGACCCCACAATGGTTGTGTCTGTTTCTTAAGTTCCCTCACAACTCGATTTGATGTTCCTCTGTAATCCACCCCTCCCTGTATTCAGGTTGGAATGGCACCCGTTTGTCAGGTAGGCCTGGAGTTCTTCCGGGACCCTAGAGACGCCCCTCTCCCGCAATTGCCCCCCAAGACTTCATAGGTGATATGTGGTAGACAGCCCGCCTGAGACCGACTGTCCTGCCGCTGTTTGGAGTATGGCTTGAAGCTGTATTCTAATCCACTCCCTCGGCGTTCCGGCCACCGGTATTGCGCCTCAGCAGGGTGCTGCCTCTTTCAACAAAACCCCTGCTGGTATTCTCCTTCTGCTTGATCTCGTTTCTCACTCAGCACAATCTGCCTCGCTTCTAGTCCTTTCTTGGGCACCGCCGCTAAGCTGAGCAGGCACGGTCCCGTTACGTTCTCTCAATGCCAAGCCTCTGCCAGGATCCCACCCCTGGCAGAGACCCTACAGTCTCTCCCTTCACAACACCCTCTGCCACAAGGTGTTGCTCCGTTCAATCCCATCAGCGTTCTCTCTAACTTCCTGCCTGACCCCCAGTTTACCCACTATGGTGGGGAGTGGCCTAATGAATAGCACCCTTAGCTCCCCCCGGAGGCCCTGCTGTGAAACATATTGGTGTCTGTGATACCTGATTGGAAGAACTCCTTCAGTGCCATCGAACGTACCATGGCTCCCCTTAGTGGCAGAGCCACAGTACTGCAACGACCAGGACTCTGGGGCGCTGCATGTGCACTGGCCGCTAATTTTAGAAATGGCCTTTCTGAGGCCATTAAGAATGTTATGGTGGGTTTTCCCATTCCCACAGGTCTGAATGATACCATGTCCCTGGCTATTCAAATTGACCGGCGGTTGCGGGAGCGCAAAACCGCAAATTCCCTCATGGTGTTGTCTGAACGGACACCTGATTTGATGCAATGTGATAGAATCCTGACTAGAAATGAGAGGAAAATTCATAGACGCCGGAATGGCTTGTGCTACTACTGTGGTGATTCTACACATGTTATCTCAGCATGCTCTAAACGTATATCTAAGGTTGTTAGTCCTGTCACCGTTGGTAATTTGCATCCTAAGTTTATTCTGTCTGTAACTTTGATTTGCTCATTGTCATCTTATCCTGTCATGGCGTTTGTAGATTCAGGTGCTGCCCTGAGTCTTATGGATCTCTCATTTGCTAAGCGCTGTGGTTTTATTCTTGAACCATTAGAAAATCCTATCCCTCTTAGGGGTATTGATGCTACGCCATTGGCAGAAAATAAGCCGCAGTATTGGACACAGGTTACCATGTGCATGACTCCTGAACACCGCGAGGTGATACGTTTTCTCGTTCTACATAAAATGCATGATTTGGTTGTTTTGGGGCTGCCATGGTTACAGACCCATAATCCAGTCCTTGACTGGAAGGCTGTCAGTGTCTAGTTGGGGCTGTCTTGGTATTCATGAGGATTCCCTGCCTGTGTCTATTGCTTCTTCTACGCCTTCGGAAGTTCCGGAGTATTTGTCTGATTATCAGGATGTCTTTAGCGAGTCCAGGTCCAGTGCATTGCCTCCTCATAGGGAATGTGACTGTGCAATAGATTTGATTCCAGGCAGTAAATTTCCTAAGGGAAGACTGTTTAATCTGTCGATACCTGAACATACCGCTATGCGTTCATATATCAAGGAGTCTCTGGAGAAAGGACACATCCGTCTGTCTTCTTCCCCTCTTGGTGCGGGATTCTTTTTTGTGGCTAAAAAGGACGGATCTTTGAGGCCTTGTATTGACTATCGGCTTTTAAATAAGATCACTGTCAAATTTCAGTATCCTTTGCCGCTGTTGTCTGACTTGTTTGCCCGGATTAAGGGTGCCAAGTGGTTTACCAAGATAGACCTTCGTGGTGCGTACAACCTTGTGCGCATTAAGCAAGGGGATGAATGGAAAACCGCATTCAATACGCCCGAAGGTCATTTTGAGTACTTGGTGATGCCTTTTGGGCTCTCTAATGCCCCTTCAGTTTTTCAGTCCTTTATGCATGACATTTTCCGGAACTATCTGGATAAATTTTTGATCGTTTATCTGGATGATATTCTGTTTTTTTCTGATAATTGGGACTCGCATGTGGAGCAGGTCAGGATGGTCTTTAAAATTTTGCGTGAAAATTCTTTGTTTGTCAAGGGCTCAAAGTGTCTTTTTGGTGTACAGAAGGTTCCCTTTTTGGGGTTCATTTTTTCCCCTTCTGCTGTGGAGATGGACCCAGTCAAGGTCCGAGCTATTCTTGATTGGACTCAGCCCTCGTCAGTTAAGAGTCTTCAGAAGTTCTTGGGTTTCGCTAACTTCTACCGTCGTTTTATCGCTAACTTTTCTAGCATTGTGAAACCTTTGACGGATATGACCAAGAAGGGCTCCGATGTGGTTAATTGGGCTCCTGCTGCCGTGGAGGCTTTCCAGGAGTTGAAACGTCGGTTTACTTCGGCGCCTGTTTTGTGCCAGCCTGATGTCTCGCTTCCCTTTCAAGTTGAGGTGGATGCTTCAGAGATTGGAGCAGGGGCCGTTTTGTCGCAGAGAGGCCCTGGTTGCTCTGTTAAGAGACCTTGGACACATATCTCCATGGATTTCATTTCTGATCTTCCGGTGTCTCAAGGCATGTCTGTTATCTGGGTTATATGTGATCGCTTCTCCAAGATGGTCCATTTGGTTCCTCTGCCTAAGCTGCCTTCCTCTTCCGATCTGGTTCCTGTGTTTTTCCAGAACGTGGTTCGTTTGCACGGCATCCCTGAGAATATTGTGTCAGACAGAGGTTCCCAGTTCGTTTCCAGATTCTGGCGATCCTTTTGTGGTAGGATGGGCATTGACTTGTCGTTTTCGTCTGCTTTCCATCCTCAGACTAATGGACAGACGGAGCGAACTAATCAGACTTTGGAGGCTTATTTGAGGTGTTTTGTCTCTGCTGATCAGGACGATTGGGTGACCTTCTTGCCGTTAGCTGAGTTTGCCCTTAATAATCGGGCTAGTTCTGCCACCTTGGTTTCGCCGTTTTTCTGCAACTCTGGTTTCCACCCTCGTTTTTCTTCGGGTCATGTGGAACCTTCTGACTGCCCTGGGGTGGATTCTGTGGTGGATAGGTTGCAGCGGATCTGGAATCTTGTGGTGGACAACTTGAAGTTGTCACAGGAAAGGGCTCAGCGCTTTGCCAACCGCCGCCGCGGTGTGGGTCCCCGACTACGTGTTGGGGATTTGGTGTGGCTTTCTTCCCGCTTTGTTCCTATGAAGGTTTCCTCTCCCAAATTTAAACCTCGTTTTATTGGTCCTTACAGGATATTGGAAATTCTTAATCCTGTATCCTTTCGCCTGGATCTTCCTGTGTCGTTTGCTATCCACAACGTGTTTCATAGGTCCTTGTTGCGGCGGTACGTTGTGCCTGTGGTTCCTTCTGCTGAGCCTCCTGCTCCGGTGTTGGTTGAGGGCGAGTTGGAGTATGTGGTGGAGAAGATCTTGGATTCTCGTCTCTCCAGGCGGAGGCTTCAGTACCTGGTCAAGTGGAAGGGCTATGGTCAGGAAGATAATTCCTGGGTGGTCGCCTCTGATGTTCATGCGGCCGATTTAGTTCGTGCCTTTCACGCCGCTCATCCTGATCGCCCTGGTGGTCGTGGTGAGGGTTCGGTGACCCCTCACTAAGGGGGGGGTACTGTTGTGATTTTGCTTTTTGCTCCCTCTAGTGGTCATTAGTGATTTGACTCTGGAGCGTCTGTCTTTTCCTATTTCCTCACCTGGGCCGTTAGTTCAGGGGCGTTGCTATTTAAGCTCCGTGGACCTTCAGTTCAATGCCTGGCATCGTTGAAATCAGAGCTAATCTGTTGTGCTCTTGTCCTTTGATCCTGGTTCCTGTATTTCAAGTTAAGTCTGCTTCCTTGCTTTTTGCTTTGGTTTTGTTTTGTATTTTTGTCCAGCTTGTTCCAATCTGTATCCTGACCTTTGCTGGAAGCTCTAGGGGGCTGGTGTTCTCCCCCCGGACCGTTAGACGGTTCGGGGGTTCTTGAATCTCCAGCGTGGATTTTTATAGGGTTTTTGTTGACCAGATAAGTTATCTTGCTTTATTCTGCTATTAGTAAGCTGGCCTCTCTTTGCTGAACCTGGTTCATTTCTGTGTTTGTCATTTCCTCTTACCTCACCGTTATTATTTGTGGGGGGCTTGTATCTTGCTTTGGGGTCCCTTTCTCTGGAGGCAAGAGAGGTCTTTGTTTTCTTCTCCTAGGGGTAGTTAGATTCTCCGGCTGGCGCGAGTCATCTAGCGATCACCGTAGGCATGATCCCCGGCTACTTCTAGTGTTGGCGTTAGGAGTAGCTATTTGGTCAACCCAGTTACCACAGCCCTATGAGCTGGATTTTTGTATCTCGCAGACTTACACGTTCCTCTGAGACCCTGTCCACTGGGGTCATAACAGTGAAGTACAGATCACCTCTATGTAGTAGAAATGGTGGTGTACTTTGAGCGCCGACCACAGGGTGGCGCTCAAAGCAATCGGCCATCAACAACCATAGAGGTCTCAAGGAGACCTCTGGTTGTTATGGCAATGCACCGCTGACCCTTGATCATGTGACGGGGGTCAGCGGTGTGAGCACTTCCGGCCGTGCAGCCGGGAGCGCTAGTTAAATGCCGCTGTCAGCGCTTGACGGCGGCATTTAACTAGTTAATGGGGGCGGGCGGATCGCGATTCCGCTCGCGCTCATTGCGCACACATGTCAGCTGTACAAAACAGCTGACATATTGCGGCTTTAAGGTGGGCTCACCGCCGGAGCCCACCTTAAAGCAGGGGATCTGCCAGCTAACGTACTATTCCGTCAGCTGGCAGAAAGGGGTTAATATTCTTCATTTAAGCATACTTACCATACTTCGGCGCCTGCAAAAAATGTAAAATAATAAACCGTATACTACCTGTCCACCGTAGTCCAATTAATAACGAGTGTCCCATGACGATCTCCCCTATAGAACAGTGACATCGGGTGATGTCACTGCTCTATAGGACCCTATGTGACACACTGACAGGAGACAATGGCTCCTGCAGTGCATCACTGAGAGGTTACTATAGTTCACTGGTCTCACTTTATGGCAAAAAGCTGCGTGGGAACTTTCTCACACAGCAATGCCAAAAGTGAGACTAGGGACTATTTTCTCACAGGGGCGTAGGAATACATTGTGGGGAAAACATTGTGGAAGGATACCTTCCATCATTGTATTCCTGGAGCCCCTGGAGAGCGGTCGCATCAGCTGATGCTCCTGCTCTCCACGGGAGATCGGCGAGGGACACTCGTTTTAATTGGATTTCTGCGGATCAGGGAGTATAGTGTTTGTTTATTATTTTAATATTTTTTACAGGTAACACTGGCTTCGAGGAACAAAGTGACAAGTGATAGTGAGTATGTACTCTATGTTTTATGTACTGTACGTCTGTATGTATGTTGTATGTATGTACTGTATGTATGTACTGTATGTGGCATGTTGCATGTCGTATGTTGCATGTCGTCGCATGTTGCATGTTTCATGTCACATGTTGCATGTCGTCACATGTTGCATGTTCTCGCATGTTGCATGTTGTCGCATGGTGCATGTCGCATATCACATGTCTCATGTTGCATGTTGTCGCATGTCACATGTTGTCACATGTCGCATGCCCTCGCATGTTGTATGTCGCATTTCGTCGCATGTCACATGTTGCATGTTGTTGCATGCCGTTGCATGTTGTCGCATGTTGCATGTCGTTGCATGTCGTCGCATGTCACATGTTGCATGTCATTGCATGTCGTCGTATGTTGTCAAATGTTGCATGTCGCCGCATGTCACATGTCGCATGTCGTCGCATGTCGTCGCATGTTGCATGTCACATGTTGTCATATGTCGCATGCTGCCACATGTTGCATTTCGCATGTCATCTCATGTCACATGTCGCATGTCGCATGTTGTCACATGTTGCATGTTGACGCATGTCACATGTCGTTGCATGTCACATGCCGTCACATGTTGTTGCATGTTGCATGTGGCATGTTGCATGTCGTCGCATGTTGCATGTAACATTTTGCATGTCATATGTCACATTCCCTCTCATGTCGCCACATGTTGCATGTCACATGGTGTATGTTGTATGTCTGTATGTACTGTGTCTGCATGTTGTATGTACTGTATGTCTGTATGTATGTACGTACGTGTGTGTGTGTGTGTGTGTGTTGGTTTTTTTTACATTCAACACATTAGCTGGATGATGGGACTACTACTGTCCCATCATTGGCTAATGTGTCACTCACTGTCACTGTAGCAGGCATCGTCCGATAGGACTTGTAGTCCCATCGGACGACGCCTGCACACAGAGACACACACAGCAATGACGCCTGCAGCAGACCCCAGCACGGCCAGCGGACCCACCGCACCGCCCGGCGTAGCCCCACAGCACATCCCGGCGCCGACACATGCCGGCGCAGGCACCGGCAGATGCCGGCACCACGGCACATCTCGGCGCCGACACATCCCGGCGCAGGCACCGGCACATGCCGGCACCACAGCACATCCAAGCATCACGGCACAGCCAAGCATCACGGCACATCCAGACGCGGCACAATGGCAAATCCAGGCACAGCACCACGGCACATCCCGCAGACTCCTCTGCGCCCACCCATCCCAGAACACAGCGTTCACATCCCTACCTACTACCTAGCCCTCTGCTGGATGTCCTCATATGAACTCGAGCGTGGGAACTTTTCACAGGCTCCAGTTCATGAGGACATCCAGCAGAGGGCGCATCACCGCAACTCAAGGTAACTACAGGTCACCCTGCTTTCCATTCATTCCCCTGGTTTTTACAGGCAGGTGCGGCTGCATTAACAGGCTTCTGCTTGTAAAATTAGTTAACCCTTTCAGATGGATTTGCAACGTGGGACAGAACGACAGAAGGTATGGAATATTGTTGTTTGTTTTTTTTTTACTTTGTTTCAGGTGACAAGGGTCTTCAGGTGGATTAAGAGTCTAATAAAATATTACAACAACATCTGTCTTTATTTCATTAAAATACTTTGTAATAATGTGTGTTTTCTTAACCATTTCATACTATTGGATTAATAATGGATAGGTGTCATAATTGACACCTCTCCGTTATTAATCTGGCTTAATGTCACCTTACAATAGCAAGGTGACATTAACCCTTCATTACCCCATATCCCACCGCTACACGGGAGTGGGAAGAGAGTGGCCAAGTGCCAGAATAGGCGCATCTTCCAGATGTGCCTTTTCTGGGGTGGCTGGGGGCAGATGTTTTTAGCCAGGGGGGGGGGCCAATAACCATGGACCCTCTCCAGGCTATTAATATCTGCCCTCAGTCACTGGCTTTACCACTCTGGTGGAGAAAATTGTGCGGGAGCCCACGCCAATTTTTTCCGTGATTTAACCCTTTAATTTAATAGCTAGAGGGCCCAAATTTTGCACATACACACTACTAACATTATTAGTGTGGAATATGCAAAAAAAAAAGGGATATGAGATGGTTTACTGTATGTAAACCATGTCTCATATCCTGTCGGGTTTGGGAAGGAGATAGCAAAAGCCGGCAATTGAATTGCCGGCTTTTCTCTATAACACCGCTGCGTATTTCTTGCAAGTCACACTGCTGGTTCGTGAGTAATCCATATTTTTCTCGCCCCCATAGACTTTCATTGGCGATTTTTTTGCGCAATACGGTGACAAACGCAGCATGCTGCGATTTTCTACGGCCGTATAATACAGATCCGTAAAATACGGCTGATAGGAGCTGGGCCATAGAGAATCATTGGGCCGTGTGTAATGCGTATTTTACGGACGTATTTTCTTGCGCTCATACGTCCGTAAAACTCGCTAGTGTGACGCCGGCCTAACTGTCCTAAAACCTCTGCCAAACCCGTCACATTTTTGCCCTATGTAATACATTTGTGGTCTTCCCTAGAAATATTAGACACTTTCCCATTCATCTATAAATTAGCTTAATAAACTTGGAACTAAATTAATTAATACAATTGATAATTATCAACGGCTCATTCACACGTTATATTTTCTTATACTAGTGATGATGATATTTTTATTTCTATAGCGCCAACATTTTCTGACCACTTTACAATTAAGCAGGGACATGAACAGACAATAAATATATCACAAAGTGACACAGATCAGCAGGTACAGGAGGAGTGAGGGTCCTGCTCGCAAGCTACAATCTATAAGGAAATAGGGTGGGATGTGCTATCCGTGCTTTTCACAGATAACACTTGTGCCTAAAATAGTGAATGGGGCAGTTCACATGTCCGGGATTGTTTGTAGTCCATACAAAATCATGGAGATATGTTCCATACTGATCCAAACGTCAGAACAAAATTGTCAATGCAAGTCTATGGGTCTGTGTAAAAATCGAACAGAACTGTCATCTTAGTGATGTCCGAGTCCGATCTAAACGTCAGATCAAAATACACATATAGCTCAGCCGTGAGACCACCATCGATCCTGGTCAAGTATCCAACATCTTTGGCTGTGAGGCTATGTGCACACGTCAGGATTTCTTGCAGAAATTTCCTGACCAAAACCGGACATTTTCTGCAAGAAATCCTGTGCGTTTTTTCATGTTTTTCTCGCATTTTTTGTGTGGATTTTTTTGCAGATTTTTCCGGGGGTTCCAAATGCAATAATATGGTGGGAAATCCGCAAAAAATCAGCAAAATTAATGAACATGCTGCGTTTTTTACCGCGATGCATTTTTTTCGCGGGAAAAAAAAGTGACATATGCACAAAAATTGCGGAATGCATTCTAAATGATGGGATGCATATGTATGCGTTTTTATAGCGAAAAAACGCAAAAAATCCGGAAAGTGTGTACATACCCTGAAACAACCCCATATGATCAGGTTTCCTCTACCAAAACTTGACAGTTCCTTCAATGATTGCAGCCATTGGCCCCGTTTTCCCTTGTTTCTTCCAGACCCATTTGCACCCATCAGAGACTAGTCTGTTGCCTTTCATCTCATCGCTCCAAATCACCCATCTTCAATCTTATACTGTCCATTTGTCATACGTTTTTGCAAACTCAAGCCAACGCTTCTCATCACAATAGTGAAGTTGAAGTCTCTCACCTTATTTGCAGCTTCCAGACTTGTGTAACGTCTGCAGGACAATTGATTGATTTTTGTATGGTTATCCTGAGGAAGGAGTCGGTGGAATCTGAAACGCATCAACAATAAACAATACATTTGTGTATAAGACAGCCAAGATGATTGTCTATAAAATGATGGGAGTCTCACGTTGGAAGCAGTAGTGGATGGTGAGATATGGAGCCTGAAAGTCAAAAGGTCAAAACATTGTTACTCTTTTGCTCGTCAGTGTGTTTGTCTTAGGGTATGTGTCCACGGGCCGTTTTACATCCGGAATAGCAGCGGATTGAACGCTGAGCAGAGCCGCAGCATTCAATCTGCCGCGTCCAGATGTTACAGCATAGTGGAGGGGATTTTATGAAATCCCGTCTCCACTATGCGTGCTAATACGCACCCGGCGGCCCTGCGATTCCGGACATGCGCCGCGTCTTTTTAGATCGCAGCATGTCCGTTTACCTTGCTGCGCCGCTGCAAGGTAAATCACAGGGCCCTATGTGTGGGGTGCGATGATGCCGGATGTGTGCAATGAACACATCCGGCATCATCGTGTCTCCAGAAGGGGGCGGGGCTTAGGGCAGAGCGAGTTTTCCGCTCCGTCCAAATCCTGAACGTGGACACGCACCCTTAGGATCTTCTTGTGTTTTTAGGGGGTTGATTTGTGGTCTGTTTATTTTATACTTATTATTGGTAATTTTTTAAATATATTTATTTGTGTTAATAATTTTTGATATATTATATTACTACTATATTTTTAATACAGATTGTTATATGGAAAAAAATACATTGAAGAAAAAAACCCTGATATAAACAATAGGTCATTTTCTCATGAGGCCTTCAGCGTAACCTCATTATAATGTGATATTTGCAGGTGATTCATGTTTCGTCCTGAAGGTTTAGAGCTGGAGTGGCCTCTGCTGGTAACACCTAGTACTGCACAACAGATGGAAGCATTTTATTGGTTTCGCCAGTAGGTGTCAGTAGCGCTCAGTGTAACGGCATCACAGAGAGATAAGGAGACGTAATATCAGAATCTGGGGAGATAGTGAGAAAGTACAGGAGGAATATATATATATATATTTACATTTTCATATTTTGCATAGTTCATTATTTTTACCGAATAATAATTATTGCAGATGTGACTGAGGGTTAATAATGATCTGGTGAAAAAAGAAAAAACAGCTCCGACTCTAGGGGCATTGTAGCACGGAAGCCAAGGGATCAAATGTAGAAACAATTCAGCGTCTTAAAATGTCGATGTTTATTAGAGAACTAAGTACAAAGTTCAATGCATAGTATTTACATAGACAGTCTTGAATGTTTGCATTGAATTTTCTAATAAACATCACAATTTTAAGAAATTGGATCTTTTTCTACATTAATAATGATTTCCCGATCTAAAATGAATATTTTCTGTGTGTATAAAAAGTGGTTGTCACGCTGTGTTGTCCAGCCTGCTCTCCCATTGTAGACTCTACAACGAGGGCTATGGACGGGGCGATCCGCACCGCTGATCGGCATGGGGTCTCTTAGGCCGCGTCCGGCCTCCTCCCACTTCAGGACCACTGGTTAGTTCTGAGGTCCCCCAGGGTCACAAATACCGACCTGATGTTGACACCCCAAATCGGCATAGCACAGGGCAGCCCAGAACACCTGGACTCAAGCGCTCCAGCACTCAGCCTCCCTGGTAACTAGGATTACAGGCGCACGCCACCGCGCCCGGCGATTGTCTAGTGCTGCTATTACTGACTAGAGGCTGCAAGGAGCCGTGACGTCATCGGGAGCCACAGCGCCATCTAGTGTCTGCAGGATGAACCTGCCATAAAGTCAGTAACATAAGTCAGTATACCGCTGCAACATGGTCACAAATCACAGTAACATCAGAAATAACCTCAGAAATACTCTGTCTGATACCGGAGTCTGATACTTGACTCTGATACAGGAAATTAGTAAAATTAGTAAAATTAGCAAAAATTAGTACCTGGGATCACTTGACCTTGTGGTGCAATGGTAAGGCCGACGGCTGTAGTCTCTAGACGCAGGATCCATTTTTTGTCGGCCGGATCCTTTTTTTTTTCCGCCGGATTGGTTTTATCTTTCTGCCGGATCCGTTTTTTCCACCGGGTCCGTTTTTTTCCGCCGATCCGTTTTTTTTTTGCCGAATCCGTCGTTTTTTCGCCAGTCGGTTTGTTTTTGCGCCGGATCCGTTTTTTTACGCCAGATCCGTTTTTTTTCGCCGGATCCGTATTTTTCCGCCGATCCGTTTTTCCGCCGGATCCGTATTTTTCCTCCGATCCGTTTTTCCTCCGGATCCGTTTTTTTCCGCTGGATTCGTTTTTTTTCCGCAGATCCGGGTTTTTTTTGCCGAATCCGTTTTTTTTCCCTCCAATCTGTTTGTTTTTCCGCTGGATCCGTTTTTTTTCCGCCGATCCGTGTTTTTTTGCCGAATCTGTTTTTTTCCGCCAATCGGTTTGTTTTTGCGCCGGATCCGTTTTTTTTTACCCCAGATCCGTTTTTTTTTCGCCGGATCCGTGTTTTTCCGCCGATCGGGATTTTTTTGCCCCGGATCCATTTTATTACAAGCCAGATCCGTTTTTTTTTCCGCCGGATCCGTTTTATTTTTCTGATCCGTTTTTTTTGCCGACTTTGTTTTTATCCCGCCAATCCGTTTTTTTTTGTGCCGGATCCGTTTTTTTTTACGCCGATTCGTTTTTTTTTTTGCCGAATCCGTTTTGTTCCCGCCGATCGGGGTTTTTTTGCGCCGGATCCGTTTTTTTACAAGCCAGATCCAATTTTTTTTTGCCGATCCGTTTTTTTTTACCTAATCCGTTTTTTTTCGCCGATCCGTTTTTTTCCACCTAATCCGTTTTTTTTACGCCAGATCCGTTTTTTTCCGCCAGATCCGTTTTTTTCCGCCGATCCGTTTTTTCTTTTTGCCGAATCCGTTTTCTTCCCGCCAATCGGGGTTTTTTTTGCGCCGGATCTGTTTTTTTGACAAGCCAGATCCGTTTTTTTTCCAACGGATCCGTTTTTTCCGACGGATCCGTTTTTTCCTGCTGATCTGTTTTTTTTTGTGCCGGATCCGTTTTTTTCCCGCCGGATCCGTTTTTTTCCGCCGGATCCGTTTTTTTTCGCCGGGGATGTGCATGTCTTCAGTGCCATCTCACAGATCTGCGGAGCATCATTTCTCTCTGTAAGTTATACCTTGATTCAACTTGGCCAAGTGTTTTTGCAGTACCATTATATCTCCATCCATGATTTCTCAAGCACTTTTCCAAAATTGTGTAGTCAAGCTAAGTGAATTCACTATCTACCTTTCTGTTATTTCATAAGCAGTTGCGATGATCGGCATCTTCTCTGAAGTACTGATGAAAACACAATCATTTTACTTCTTTTCAAGAACAGGTTAGTGCTTCTCTTGATTTCTGTTCTAACTTGGCTTGTCCCATGACTTCTATCTCACTAATGCTACAAGGGGTTTTCCATTCTCTCCCAATGATGTAGCAGCATGTCTCCCCAGTGTCAGACCGGGGTGTTTAGAGCCCAATAGACGAATGCGAAGGGTCACCTCACAGCTGCAAGAAAAGATTTTCTTTTTGCTCTTATGCTCAAGGACCAAGTGTTCTACCATCTGAAGTTGCCTGCACTATTACAATATATTTTTGGATTCCATACGGCAAACAGCATAATAGAAAAGAAATGTAAATGGCTGATTCTCCTTTTGGTTAGTGACGTCACATCTGTGAAAATATCGAATCAAAATTATTCAAAAAGTGATACACACTATATAATCATATAATTAAAAAGTAAAGGCTGTGACACCAAAAAATGAGCTCTCACACAGATCCGGAAATATAAAAAAAATATATTAGAATATGGCAATGAAACAAGCAGAATAAAAATGTTCCCACGTTTAGTTTTTTCTAGTAAACACAAGTAAAGCTCTACTTATTGTTGTGCTGCTGTAGTCATACTGACCTGGAGAAGGACGTCAAAGGGAACCTGTCGGCAGGATTGTGCACAGTAACCGACACACAGTGTCAGGTCGGCGGCGTCATACTGATTACAATGATACCTGGTGATGAAATCTATCTTGTTGTTTCTTAATCTTTATTCTCAGTTTTGTGGTGCTGATATGCTCGAGTCCTAAGACGGGGTTCATGTATGTGGTGCTCTGATTAGGTATTCATAATGCAGACTGCTGACAGGTCACTGATCCCTTGGCGATCCCCGACAGCTGCTACTGCGCAAGCGGCGCCATATTTGATGAGGATTTTTAAAATCTTCTCTAGTAAGATGGTGACGCTGGCGCATGCGCAGTTGCAGCTATCGGATCTCTATACAAACCGATAGCTGCTATTGCACAGGTGCCCCAAGTGCCACTGACAAAATTGATATTTTATTTTTGCTCAAGGAAATCTGCAAAAGGGATTAAGTGCACAGTAACCATGCGATTATGCTGCAGTGCAGGGGCCAAGGCTGGCATCTGCCTGCAAAAGCGTTTCTTTTTTTTATTCACTATGTGATTGTATTCATTATGGAAACTAGGGGGCGGGTCAGTGAGGGATCAGTGACCTGTCAGCATTTTGCATTATGAATAGCTAATCAGAGCATCACATGAAGACCCCCACAGGCCGCCCCGAAGCACAAGCATATCATTAACTCAATACTGAAAATAAAGATTAAACAACAACCACAAGACGGATTTCAGCACCAGGTCTCACTGTAATCAGTATAACGGCGCCGACCTGACACTGTGTGTAGTTTGCTGAACACAATCCTGCTGACAGGTTCCTCAGAGCACGTGGGGAACGGCATTAAAATAAAAGCCATAAAATTGTGACAAAATTGAATTTTCAAATTGCACCCCATTTTGCTTTTTTTCTGCTTTCCACTTGAACCTAATATTAAGTGCAGCCATTAGAACTTACAAATTGTCCTGCAAAAAGATAAGCTGGTCATAAAACTATATGAATATATAAAGCTATGGCTGCGAGAATGGCGGGAGTGGAAAGCGATAAACCAAAAATATTAACTTTTGTTATTTTCCCCTTTTTTTCTCAAACTTCCTTTGTCCCTTTTTTGCTTCTTAAACGGGCTGCTTCACATTAATAAATGATATTGACTGTGTACAGAAAGTAAATCTATGGCACTTACTAGTATTTTGTAATTGTCCACATTGCCTCCTTTGTTGGGTTGACTCATCTTTCTATTGCAGTATACACTTCTCATTTCCATGGTTACAGACTACCCTGCAATACAGCAACACTTGCATTAGGCTGCTTTCACACTAGCGTCGGTACAGGGTCGTCGCACTGCGTCGGCCCGACGTACCGACGCATACTGTGAAAAAAATGCCCGACGTGGCAGCGGAAGCAGTCTTACGACGCTTCCGCTGCCCCATTGCAAGGTCCGGGGAGGAGGGCACGGCGTTTCGGCCGCGCATGCGCGGTTGGAAATGGCGGACTAGATGCACAAAAAAATGTTACATGTAACATTTTTTTGTTGCGGCGGTCCCCAAAACACGACGCAACCGTCGCACGACGGTTGCGACGTGTGGCAATACGTCGCAATTAGTGTTGAGCGATACCTTCCGATATCGGAAAGTATCAGTATCGGATTGGATCGGCCGATAATCAAAAAATATCGGATATCGCCGATACCGATACCCGATACCAATGCAAGTCAATGGGACCAAAATATCGGAATTAAAATAAACCCTTTCTTTCCTTGTAGGTTCATTCTACATGAAGGAAAACAGCTAAGAATAATGTAGGATGTATTGGGGGAGGTGGCGGAGACATTAAAGGCACAGAGGTTTAGCCCAATCAAATAGAATAGCAGGAATTTAAAAAAAAATTTAAGACGTTCGGAGTTACAAAGATATTGACCATGTTAAGATTTTTTTTAATTTGTGAGATATTGATCTTTCACTACTTCCATGCCCTTCACCTTCTTTTTTACTTCTCCCACACTTTCTTCTTCATCATCCTCAGCAGCATCTTTGACATCAACTTCTTCTTCACCTTATTCATCTTCTTCTTCATCTTCTACCTATTATTTTTTTTGTTACATTCTTCATATTCTTTTTATTAAACTATTATTCTTCTTCATATTCTACTTCTTCATCATATTCTTATTTGTGACAGGCATTCCTGTAGTTGTTGTCTATAAAAGTTTGAAGATCACACCTTCCGTTCTGCCTGTCACAAAAGAGTTACATTTGTCTGCGTTCAGTTAGGCCTGCAGCATCAGGCTTTATCCAGGGGCACCACGAGGAGGAACGGACTCACCCCCATACACTGCTTAGTCTTCTTCTGCTTATAATTTAGATAATATCTTTTGCTCTGATGTTTAGTCTTATGCTTAATGTTCTTCTGCTCTTTGTTCTGCAGCGTCTTGTTCTTCTGCTTCTCGGTCTTCCGTGTCGTCGTCTCCAGGGTCGTCGTCTCCGGGGTCGTCGTTGTCATCGGGGTGGTCTTCAGGGTCGTCGTCTCCAAGGTCGTCATCTCAGGGGTTGTTGTCTCTGGTGTCGTTGTCATCTTAGGGGTGGTCTTCAGGGTCGTCGTCTTTAGGGTCTTGAACTTGGAAATGTAGCAGAAGGTACATGAAGGCTGAGAAAATGCCGAGAACCAGCTGATGGAACTGGAACCCGGATGGCTACCCAAAGGTCCAAGAGCCAATGGAACTACGAGGACCAGCTGACGTTACTGGAACCCGGTTAGTAAGCAGGATGTACCCGTGCCAGAAAGCACTACCAAGGACCACCTGACGTTGGTGGAACTCGGATACCCAGAAGGAGGCACCTAAGCCAAAGGCTCTGCCTGGAACCAGCTGACAGTACTGGAACCAGGATGGGGGCCTATTCAAGATTGTCATCCTACAGCCCCTAGCGGTGTTGGAGCCCAGGGTCAGCAGGAGGAGCAGAGTGCAGGCCGAAGCCTGCACTGGAGGCACTTTAATATCTGATGGAGTGTCAGCGTGGCGGTCGCAGGACACATTGTCGGTTACACAGCAGGGGAGCAGCTGACGTTACTGAACCCCACTAACACAGGAGCAATTGTTTTTCTCAGCACTTCCAGGCAGCAACTAGCGGTGTTGGAGCCCAGGGTCAGCAGGAGGAGCAGAGTATAGGCTGAGGCCTAATTGGAGCAAATTGAAAGTGAACCTTTAAACCCCCAGGCGTTAGTAACTAGAAGAGCCAGCTTGTGCAACAGTAATGCTGCACAAGGAAAAGGTTGCTCTTTTAATTATGCTCCTTGCACACGCTGAACGAAACACTTTTAAAATTGTGCCACTCATACCGTGAAACCGTCATGGAGGCGGGACTTTCCTTCTTAATGACACGCAGCACAGCTGTTAAAAATACCCCCTTGGCGCTGGGCGCAGCCTCCTGAGCGCTGCTTTTTTGTGTACCGGAGTCTGCGCTGTTATCCCTTGGCCATGCGCTGTTAGCGCTGCCTGTCTTCTGACATCATTTGATGTCAGCCTGTGCGGTCGCGCTGCCCATGAATCCCAGCCCCGCAGTGTCTTGTGATTTATTCACACTGTGGGGCTGGGATTCATGGCCTTGCGCAGTAAATATGTTCGCCTCTCACTCACGTCCTTTCGCCTGCTTTAGACTGTGCGGCGGTAGCTGATCCCTAATCACATGCCACGGCCGTGAAGCCGCACAGTCTGAAGAAGGCGGAAGGAGATGAGTGAGAGGCGAATATATGCACCGCGCGTCACGGCAGTGGCCCAGTCTGAAGAAGGCGGAGGGAGATGAGTGAGAGCCTGAGGTGAAGATATGCACTGCACATGCCCATGGATCCCAGGCCCGCAGTATGATTAAATCAGAAGAGACTGCGAGGAGGGATCTCGGGCAGCGCGGCCTCACAGGCCCAGTCTGCCTGACACCAAATGATGTCAGAAGACGGGCAGCGCAGACTGCGCATGGCCAAGGTTGAACAAAACAGCACAGGCTACTAGACAGATTCAAACAACGCTAAGGAGGTGGCGCACGGCGCCAAGGGGGTAGGGATGACGGCTGGGAAAGTCCCGTTACGAAGGAAAGTCCCACCTCCGGGACAGTTTTACGGCATCAGGGGACACATTGTATAAGTGTTAAGTTCAGCATGAGCAAGGAGCAAAACTAAAAGAGCTACCTGTACCTTGTGCAGCATTACTGCTGCACAAGGTGGCTCTTTCAGTAACAAACGCTTGGGGGGGGACAGGTTCCCTTAAATTTCAGTTGTTGTGTCAGCGTGGCGGTTGCAGGACACATTGCCGCATACACAGCTGGGGATCAGCTGACGTTACTAAAACCCAATAACACTGGGTCATGTGTTTTGACTGTGCAGAGGACTGTGCTCTCGCATCCGATGCAATATGCCAGTGTGACGTCGGCCTTAGGTCATTAGCAGAACAGAGGGAACAGGTAGGGTGATAGACAGACATACATTTTTTAATTTTATAAGATATTACTTTACAATATGTTATTAAAAGTAATTAATATTTGTGGCTTGAGGTGGAATGCTTTTGTGTAACACAGCAAAAAAATATATTGGATAGATCTGAAACTGCATGCAAACAATATTTTCAACTCAATTTTATTTTCCACGCGTATTTTTACTCTTTATAACACTCATTGTGTTGTAAGACACACATAGTGCAGTACCTCATGCCACTGGGCGCATTCAGGATGTATACATCGAGAAGTCAGGAAGAAAATAAGGAGGGAGGAAGCTTGCGCACTACACTGCCAAAACATGAACCAAAAATATCAGTCATGTGACCCTATGGGACATCCTGCACCTGCAAGGGAGATATCAAGACCGTCATATGACATGACGGTCCTGATAAATGTTCCCCCAACAGTGTATTATGAAATGTACGGAGACAAGAGGCTGGCCTACATTACAATTAACAGGAGAAAACTGTGATGAGTTATGAAAAAGGTGGAAAGGGTATGCAAAGATTTTAAAAGAAATAGCAAATCTAGGTTTATACATATTTGTACAACAGTAACAATAAACTTTACCTTGATTTTTTCCAGCACACAGCAGCACTCCCTGCCATTATCGGCCTAACCGACCGCTGCGCTCTGCAAAATGACTTTCGACTAACCTCTGCACTAATCCGTACCTCCCACTCCCGACTCCAAGACTTCTCCCGTGCTGCGCCAATCCTCTGGAATGCTCTACCCCAAGATATTAGGACCAGCCACAACTTGCATAGTTTTAAGCGCTCGCTCAAAACAAATTTGTTCAGAGCGGCCTGTCACGTTCCCTAATCAAACTCATTTTATGTTTGTGTGTGTGTGTAGCCCATTCACTATCTCCATCTACCCCCCACCCCCTGAAGATGGCTGGACCATCATTGTAAATAAGCTTCTGTACGTTGTATCTCCCCACCTCATTGTAGATTGTAAGCTCTCACGAGCAGGGTCGTCTTATTGTGCTTTATTACTGTATTGTTAACGTTGTTACCTATGACTGCTGTGTTTGAAACTGTTAAACTGTAAAGCTCTGCGGAATATGTTGGCGCTATATAAATAAAGATTATTATTATTATTATTATTGGCAGTGGAAGTTGTTAAAAAAGGGTTTTAATTGCTTGATGGACACCTAATTTTTAACTTGGAGCATGTACATTAGGGTCCTGTTTTGCACATGTACTGAATGGTAGAACACTTGGTCCATAAGATCAAAAAGAAAATCTTTTCTTGCAGCTGTGGGGTGACCCTTCGCATTCGTCTATTGGGCTCTAAACACCCCAGTCTGACACTGGGGAGACATGCTGCTACATCATTGGTAGAGAATGGAAAACTCCTTGTATCATTAGGCCGGTTTCACACGTCAGTGGCTCCGGTACGTGTGGTGACAGCTTTCTCACGTACCGGAGACACTGACTCACGTAGACACATTAAAATCAATGTGTCTCTGCACATGTCAGTGTGTTTTCACGGACCGTGTGTCCGTTTGAAAAACACGGAGACATGTCAGTGTTCGTGGGAGCGCACGTATCACACATCATTAAAGTCAATGGGTCCGTGTAAAACACGTACCGCACACGGATGCTGTCCGTATGCCATCTGTGTGTCCCTATGGGAGGTGGAGCCGCATATTCATCACTGTAATGAGCAGCACTATGTGACCGCTCATACAGGACAAGCTGCGGCGCTGAGAGGACGCATCAAGGGAGCTGGGTGAGTATTTTATTTCCAGCGGGCGGGCGCACAGTATGTGGGAGGGGGTTGGTTACAGGGTACTTTATTTTAACCGGAAAAAATAAATAAAAAAACAATGATTTTTCATTCTTTCTCTCCAGCGAACGCTGCTGGAGAGAAGAAATGAATAGCGGCTTCAGCACCCAAAGCAGGGGACAGCGCTTACTGTAGCGCTGTCTCCTGCACGGTTCGTGTGGTACCCAGTTGGCACACAAGCGGCACACGGCTGCCGCACGTGTGCCACACTGATGTGCCACGTGAGCTCACGGACACACGGACACGGATAACTCCGGTACCGATTTTTCCAGTGCCGGAATTATCTGGACGTGTGAGACTGGCCTTAGTGAGATAGAAGTCATGGGACAAGCCAAGTTAGAACAGAAACCAATAGAAGCACTAAACTGTTCTTGAAAAGAAGTAAAATGATTCTGTTTTCATCAGTACTTCAGAGAAGATGCCGATCATCGCAACTGCTTATGAAATAACAGAAAGGTATATAGTGAATTCACTTAGCTTGACTACACAATTTTGGAAAAGTGCTTGAGAAATCATGGATGGAGATATAATGGTACTGCAAAAACACTTGGACAAGTTGAATCAAGGTATATCGTACAGAGAGAAATGATGCTCCGCAGATCTGTGAGATGGCACTGAAGACATGCACTTCCCCTGCAGAATCAGATCGTGTAGGACACTCCCATAGTTCCTGTTTTTGCTGCCCAGAAGGACCACGCCTCGCAGACTGTGGACAGTGGATTAGTGAGACCCCTAGTGGTCATGAATTTGCAACCAGTTCTTGGGTGGATGCAAAGAAAACAATTGTATAAAGTCATTTGAGCATTAGACCCTTTCCTATGACTTTAAGTAAATGTACAGTCACTTGGAATTAGATATATAGTAAATCAGTGGCTCCCACCCAATTTCTTTGGCCATGTGATGTAAATACACAGCATGTCTGAAACTATTTGCTAACAAGGCAGGGGGATAAGAATGTCAGATATTAACCCCTTCGCGACATCCGCCGTACTAGTACTGCGCTGCCGGCACTGCATTTGTGCCAGCCGCAGTACTAGTACGGCGGACCGATCACCGCGGTCTCACGCTGAGCGCCGCGGTGATCGGGTGCGGGTGTCAGCTGTATATGACAGCTGACACCCCGCAGCAATGCCCCCGATCGGCGCTATCGCCGATCACGGGCATTTAACCCCTCTGATGCCGCTGTCAATAGTGACAGCGGCATAGAGGGGGATCGCGCAGGGACGGGGGCTCCCTGCGCTCTCCCACCGGAGCAACGCGATGAGATCGCGCTGCTCCGGTGACCTGGAAGGAGTCCCCGGATCCAAGATGGCTGCGGGACTCCTTCCGGGTCATTTACTGACCTGGCTTGCCGGCGCCTGCAAGAGCTGCTGAGAGCAGGCGCCGGCAAGCCTCTGCCCTTGTCTGTGAGATCGGTGATCTGACAGAGTGCTGTGCACACTGTCAGATCACCGATCTGTGATGTCCCCCCCTGGGGCAAAGTAAAAAAGTAAAAAAAAAAAAAAAGTCCACATGTGTAAAAAAGAAATTTAAAAAAAATTCCTAAATAAAGAAAAAAAAAAAAATATTCCCATAAATACATTTCTTTATCTAAATTAAAAAAAATCACACAATAAAAGTACACATATTTAGTATCGCCGCGTCCGTAACGACCCCACCTATAAAACTATATCACTAGTTAACCCCTTCAGTGAACACCGTAAAAAAAAAAAAAGGCAAAAAACGCTTTATTCTCATACCGCCAAACAAAAAGTGAAATAACACGCCATCAAAAAGACGGATATAAATAACCATGGTACCGCTGAAAACGTCATCTTGTCTTGCAAAAAAAAAGCTGCCATACAGCATCATCAGCAGAAAAATAAAAAAGTTATAGCTCTCAGAATAAAGCGATGCAAAAACAATTATTTTTTTTATATAAAATAGTTTTTATTGTGTAAAAGCGCCAAAACATAAAAAAATTACATAAATGAGGTATCGCTGTAATCGTACTGACATGAAGAATAAAGCTGCTTTATCAATTTTACCACACGTGGAATGGTATAAACGCCCCCCCTAAAAGAATTTCAGGAATTGCTGGTTTTTGTTCATTCCGCCTCCCAAAAATCGTAATTAAAAGCGATCAAAAAATGTCATGTGCCCGAAAATGGTACCAATAAAAACGTCAACTCGTCCCACAAAAAACAAGACCTCACATGACTCTGTGGACCAAAATATGGAAAAATTATAGCTCTCAAAATGTGGTGATGCAAAAATTATTTTTTGCAATAAAAAGCGTCTTTTAGTGTGTGATGGCTGCCAACCATAAAAATCCGCCAAAAAAACGCTATAAAAGTAAATCAAACCCCCCTTCATCACCCCCTTAGTTAGGGAAAAATAATAAAATTTTAAAAAATGTATGTATTTCCATTTTCCCATTAGGATTAGGGTTAGGGCTAGGGTTAGGGCTAGAGTTAGGGCCAGGGTTAGGGTTGGGGTTAGGGCTAGGGTTAGGGCTGGGGTTAAGGTCGGGGTTAGGGCTAGGGTTAGGGCTGTGGTTAGGGTTTCAGTTATGATTGGGGGTTTCCACTGTTTAGGCACATCAGGGGGCTTTCCATACGCGACATGGTGTCCGATCTCAATTCCAGCCAATTCTGCTTTGAAAAACTAAAACAGTGCTCCTTCCCTTCCGAGTTCTCCTGTGCGCCCAAACAGTGGTCCCCCCGAACATATGGGGTATCAACGTTCTCAGGACAAGTTGGACAACAACTTTTGTGGTCCAATTTCTCCTGATGCCCTTGGGAAAATAAAAACGTGAAAAATCATTTTCGTGAAAAAAAAAAATTTTTTTATTTTCACGGCTCTGCGTTATAAACTGTAGTGAAACACTTGTTGGTTCAAAGTTCTCACAAAACATCTAGATAAGTTCCTTGGGGGGTCTAGTTTCCAATATGGGGTCACTTGTGGGGGGTTTCTACTGTTTAGGTACATCAGGGACTCTGCAAATGCAACATGACGCCTGCAGACCAATCCATCTAAGTCTACATTTCAAACAGCGCTCCTTCCCTTTCGAGCTCTGCCGTGCGCCCAAACAGTGGTCCCTGTTGTGAATTCCGCTCTTGGGCTCCCTCCGGTGGTTATAAGTAGCATTTTTGTGAGTTCTGCTCTTGGGCTCCCTCCTGTGGTTTTGAGTGGTATGGCTGCTTCTTGGATTTAGCATCAGCAGCTGTTTTCACTGATCGTCTTTCTGGCTCTGCTATATTAGTCTGGCCTTTTCCCTAATTCAATGCCAGTTGTCAATTGTTGAGCTTGGAGTCATGGCTCTCTGAGGATTTCCCTGTCACTCTGACCATTTCAGCAAAGCTAAGTCCTTGCTTGTCTTTTTGCAGTTCACTTGTTGTGGACTTTGTTGTTTTGCACTTTCTATGTTTTGCTCATTTGTCCAGCTTATCAGTATGTATCTAGTCAGCTAAGCTGGAAGCTCTGGGCAGCAGAGTTTGCCCTCCACACCTTTAGTCAGGTGTGGAGATTTTTACATTTCTCTGCGGTGGACTTTTTCTAGTTTTTATTACTGACCGCACAGTGTTCTGTCCTGTACTAATTCTTTCTAGCTAGTAGTGGCCTCCTTTGCTAAATCTTGTTTCATACTACGTATGTCATTTCCTTCTCCTCTCACAGTCATTATTTGTGGGGGGCTGTCCTATCCTTTGGGGATTTTCTCTGAGGCAAGATAGCTTTCCTGCTTCTACCTTTAGGGGTAGCTAGTTCTCCGGCTGTGACGAGGTGTCCAGGGAGTGACAGGAACATCCCACGGCTACTGCTAGTGTCTGTGTTAAGATCAGGAACTGCGGTCGGTATAGTTACCACCTGCTCAGAGCTAGTCGCATGTCGCTCCTTAATCACCAGACCATAACAGGTCCCCCCCCATATATGGGGTATCAGCGTACTCAGCTCAAATTGGACAACAACTTTTGTGGTCCAATTTCTCCTGTTTCCCTTGGGAAAAAAAATGTGGGGGCTAAAATATCATTTTCGTGGAAAAAAAATATTTTTTATTTTCACGGCTCCGCGTTATAAACTGTAGTGAAACACTTGTTGGTTCAAAGTTCTCACAACACATCTAGATAAGTTCCTTGGGGGGTCTAGTTTCCAATATGGGGTCACTTGTGGGGGGGTTCTACTGTTTAGGTACATCAGGGACTCTGCAAATGCAACATGATGCCTGCAGACCAATCCATCTAAATCTGCATTTCAAACGGCGCTCCTTATCTTCCGAGCTCTGCCGTGCGCCCAAACAGTGGTTTCCCCCCATGTATGGGGTATCAGCGTACTCAGGACAAATTGCACAATAACTTTTGTGGTCCAATTTCTCCTGTTACCCTTGGGGAAAAAAAAATTGCGGGCTAAAACATCATTTTGTGGAAAGAAAAAATGATTTTTTAATTTTCACGGCGCTACATTCTAAACTTTAGTGAAACAATTGGGGGTTAAAAGTGCTCACCACACATCTAGATAAGATCCTTAGGGGGTCTTCTTTCCAAAATGGGGTCACTTGTGGGGGGTTTCTACTGTTTAGGCACGTCAGGGGCTCTCCAAACGCGACATGGGTTCCGATCTCAATTCCAGCCAATTTTGCATTGAAAAGTCAAATGGCGCTGCTTCCCTTCCGAGCTCTGCCATGTGCCCAAACATTGGTTTACCCCAACATGTGGGGTATCGGCGTACTCAGGACAAATTGTACAACGACTTTTGTGGTCCAATTTCTCCTGTTACCCTTGGTAAGATAAAACAAATTGGATCTGAAGTAAAAATTTTGTAAAAAAAAAGTTTAATGTTCAATTTTTTTTAAACATTCCAAAAATTCCTGTGAAGCACCTGAAGGGTTAATAAACTTTTTGAATGTGGTTTTGAGTGCCTTGAGGGGTGCAGTTTTTAGAATGGTGTCACTTTTTGGCATTTTCTGTCATATAGACCCCTCAAAGTCACTTCAAGTGTGAGGTGGTCCCTAAAAAAAATGGTTTTGCAAATTTTGTTGCAAAAATGAAAAATCGCTGGTCAACTTTTAACCCTTATAACTCCCTAACAAAAAAAAATTATGTTTCCAAAATTGTGCTGATGTAAAGCAGACATGTGGGAAATGTTGTTTATTAACTATATTATGTGATATATCTCTCTAATTTGAGGGCAGAAAAATGAAAAATTTGAAAATTGCTAAATTTTCATAATTTTCGACAAATTTCTGTTTTTTTCACAATTAAATGCAAGTCATATCGAAGAAGTTTTACCACTATCATAAAATACAATATGTCACGAGAAAACAATGTCAGAATCACCAGGATCCGTTGAAGCGTTTCAGAGTTATGACCTCATAAAGTGACAGTGGTCAGAATTGTAAAAATTGTCTCTGTCACTTAGGTGAAAACAGGCTTCGAGGTGAAGGGGTTAATTTAACCAAAATCAGGGAAAAAAAAAAAATATCAGACTTGATAAAGGCTCACTAGTGACACCTCTAGCACAACATTTTACCATTATGGTCGTCCCGAAACAGGAGGATATAAATTGGTAGTAAAATTCTGATGACAGATTACCTTTAAGAAAACACTTGTCGGTGTTTTGTTTTGGTTTGTTTTTTGGGGGGCGTGGGGTATGGTTGTGCACAAGAAGATCAAAAATGATAAAATTGCTAAAAAAAAGTAAATTCCGGCTGTGATTAAGTCAGCACAGCTGTATGTATGGGGCTACAGACAGGTCATGGTGCCCGAGCTCACCCGTCCTTTGCTGCAAGCATCAGTACTGGGCATGTTATGTCAGCATCAGACCCATACAATGAGGCAATGGAAGAAGGGGCCCTGGTTTGAGGGTTCATGTTTTCTTATATCTTATGTGGACTGCCGGGCTCAAGCGTCACTTACTAGGGATGGTGCAGGATGCACTATGGTAAGAAGACAGGCCGGCAGAGTGATGTGCAACATTCAGCTGGGAAACCTCAGATCCCAGCAATGATATGATGTGGATGTGACAGGTACCATCAAACTAAACATTATACAGCAAAAGTAAGTAGCCCCCTTTGCAGTGATGGAATTTCCTAATAGTAGTGGCCTCTTTCAGCAGGATAATGCCCGTACCACGCTGCAAAAACTTCATGTCACGTTGTGACGTCTTCAGTAAGGAAGGGGGGGCCTAAAACTGTCCCTGTAACTGGGACCCTAACTTTCCCTGTCCCGGAGGTACTCTTGAAGGTAGAAGTCTCCAACCTTACTATGCTCCTGTTAAACTCTGTTCTGTCTCCTCCTCCACTCTGGGACAGAAATGTAAGGTAAACAGGACACAAAGACCAAACAGGGATAACAGGCTAGGTTCAGATTGCGTTAGTGCAATCCGTTTAGCGCTAGCGGATTGCGCTAACGCAATGTCTTTTTCGGGGCCGCGTTTAGGGGTCGCGTTAACGTCCCCGCTCTCGCAGATCCCCGATCTGCGAGAGCGGGGAACGGACCTCTGGCGCGCCGCGAACGCTGCAAGCAGCGTCCGAGGCGCGCTACAAAAGACCGGCACATCGCTAGCGCGTGCCGAAAATGACACGCGCTAGCAATGCGCTTTAACATTGCCGGCAATGGGAGCGCTAACGGACGCGGTGCACGGCGTTAATTTCGCCGTGCAACGCTGTCCGTTAGCGCTCTCCCATTAACGCAATGGGAACCTAGCCTAAGCAACAGAAATACAAACACTCACCAAAAGTAAAGAGGCATATAGGAAAGAATAGGAATGTACCAACCAAATGGGAATAGGACAATGAGGAAAGCATACACCCAAAAACAGCATGCAACAATCTCCAGCAGCAACAACGATCTACAACTCAGCACAGAGTCTACAAGGAGCTAGGAAGGAAAGATTTCACTGGCAATGCAGAGAAGGTCTGGCCAGGTTTAACAGGGAGAGGCAATGACCAGATCAGAAGCAGCTGAAAATGGAGCTTGCAAGTTTCTGACCAACATAGAAAAAGTTGTTAACCTCTTCAGCACCAAATTAATTTAACATGGGACACAAATACACAGGCTAAATGGAAGATCTGCGATTCACAATACGTAGTGATCTTCTAACCCTAAATCTCCCAGGAGGACTTGACAGGTACATGACAAAAGTTCAAAGTGATGACTTGGGCTCCAAACTTCCCGGATGTCAATCAGATTGGGTGTTTGGGACGTGCAGGAAAAAACGAGTCTGATCCATGGAGCCCGAACCTCACAACTTTAAGGGTAGGGGTAGTTGACATCAGATTAGCCACCTGCTGGAACACGTGCCCCGATCTCCAGATGTGACGTCACCTGCTCCGCTTGCTTCTCAATTCGACAGTGAACGGAGCAGAACGAACCCAATCTGCTGATAATATCTTGGTGCCAGATGCCAGCCATGTTTTTCTTACGTTATACAGCTATGTTTATTGACCTTTCGCCAAAAATCATGTTGTGCAAGTACTGCTCCTTTGTAAGAGAACACACATATATGAATGAATAAAAAATATACTTTATTTACAGGGTGGCACAAAACATTTCACAGTTCACTAGCAAAAATCTTCTTCCGGAGGTAGTTAATCCACGTTTCCTTTGTTCCAAGGTCCATTGAATTCCATTCAAAACTAGGGATCTGTAATAGAGAACTAACATGTAACTGCGGGAAGTCATCTATAGAAATTGTCTCAGAGAAAATTATATATATATATATATAGTGCCTTGCTAAAGTATTCGGCCCCCTGGAACTTTTCAACCTTTTCCCACATATCATGCTTCAAACATGATTTGAAGCATATGTGGGAAAAGGTTGAAAAGGGGCCTGAATACTTTCGCAAGGCACTATATATATATATATATATATATATATATATATATATACAGTATAAAACACACAGACTGACATAGGAGAAGATACTATTATACAGACATGAGGAACCCATCATGATTAGTGTTGAGCATTCCGATACCGGGATTCCGATACTTGCCGCGTATCGGATACCGGAATCGGAAGTTCCAAGATTCAAAATGCAGAAATTCAGCCAATGAGAATGATTCCAAGTGTGGGCACATCCTGTTTAGCATGGAGGGCATGAAACTACTGGCAAGGCTGTGATTGGCTGCTGAAATGATGTCATGATGCAGTTTAAAAGTCGCTGGCGCCATTTTGCGATCACTCTGCTGTGAATTCAGTTAGTGACAGGACGCTGTTTGCTGACTGAGGGACAGTTTAGAGATAGCGATTTGCTTCTTTGTGCTTTCCAAAGGCTAATTTAGCAACCGCTGTGTTCACCTACTATTCACCTTGCTTTTGCCTTGTAGCGCTGTTTTCACAGCGATCTGCAAGGTCTGTGTGTGTGTGTGTGTGTGTGTGTGTGTGTGTGTGTGTGTGTGAGTGCAGCCCACTCTCTAGTCTGAGTGCAGCCACATAGGCCATCCATAGCTGGTTGTATTCAGTTCAGGGAGGGTGGTTCATTGCCTCATACTGTTCTTTTTTTTTTTTTTTTTTTTTCAAGTAGTGTAGTCTGCTGCTAATTTATTCAAAAAAATCCTATTAGTGTCTTTCCACCCGTCTCCAGCTAATTTGTGGAAAAACACTACATAGGATAAAGTAGAGGAGGGTTTTTGGGCCTTGCAGCGCCGTTTACGGCTGTCTGCACTGTCTCCGTGTGATTGCAGCTCGCCCTGTAGTCTGTGAGCAGCCATAGCCTGGTTGTCTCCAGCTCAGGGTTGTTCACTGCGTCATACCGCCAAATCAATTTTCATTTTGTTTTAAGTAGTGCAGGCTGCTGCACATTTTTTCAAAAAATTCCTTTTAGTGTCTTTCCACCCTTCTCCAGCTAATTTGTGGAAAAACACTACATAGGATAACGTAGAGGAGGGTTTTTGGGCCTTGCAGCGCCGTTTACGGCTGTCTGCACGGTCTCCGTGTGACTGCAGCTCGCCCTGTAGTCTGTGAGCAGCCATAGCCTGGTTGTCTCCAGCTCAGGGTTCTTCACTGCGTCATACCGCCAAATCAATTTTCATTTTGTTTTAAGTAGTGCAGGCTGCTGCACATTTTTTCCAAAAAATCCTATTAGTGTCTTTCCACCCGTCTCCAGCTAACTTGTGGAAAAACACTACATAGGATAACGTAGAGGAGGGTTTTTGGGCCTTGCAGCGCCGTTTACGTCTGTCTGCACGGTCTCCGTGTGACTGCAGCTCTATCTGTTGTCAGTTCAGCCCCCAAAAAAGAAATAAATAATAAAGTTCACCAAACACACCAGTTACACCACTTTACATTTGTGTAGGCCACATTAGCTCATATTAAAGTCTAGTCCACACTTTAGAAAATTAGTGTTTCTTATACCTGTTAGGAGGAGTTGCTCAGGAATAAGCACACAAATCCGTTAGTACTTTTCTGCTTATCTTTATCAGTCAACCAAGATGAAGAAGGCAGTGAGTAAGGCACGTGGGCGTGGGAGCCGGCGCGGAGCAGGGAGGGGACGTGGGGATTCTGTGCCTGCTGCGGGCACCGGTGACTCATCAGCACCCACCTTCACCAGGCAACAGTCATTCATGCGCAGCTTTGTGTCAGAGCGCCGTACACCGCTGCTGCGTGAAGAACAAATTGAAGCTGTTGTCGGATGGATGGCAGCTAATGCATCAACTTCCATTAGTGCCACATCCTCTCAGACAGAGAGCACTGGAGAGCAGCCATCTGTCTCTTCACCACCTGCCAAATTGCCCAGGCAGACAGAGAGCCCAGGACAGGAGCCGTCTCTACTTCTGTTCTCTGAATCTCTTGGCTTGGAAACAGGGGGCCAGCCAAGCAGCATTGGAGAAATGGAAGAAGAGGCAGGGTGCAGTGATGCCCAACAGCTTTTTCTGTCTTCCTCTGAAGAGGCGGGTGGGCCAGTGGCTCCGGTCACCACATCGCAGGCCGCATCAGCTGATGATGACACTCAGGTGCCACTTACTGGTGCGTGCTCTGCTGCTGAGACTACCCAGGAGGAGCAGTTGGGGGCAGAGGGTAGTGTAGATGATGAGGTCCTTGACCCATCTTGGCGTGAGGGACAGGAAGGTGGTGGGAGCAGCTCTGAGGAAGAGATTCCCCGTACGGCCCAAAGAGGGAGAGGGAGGGGGAAGACTGCGGATCCTGCAGCCTCCGCTTTGGCACCCGTTAGGAGCATGTCTCTTCCAAAAGCAAAAAAGGGCGCTCCCAAGACTTGCAGTGCCTGGTCCTTTTTTGACACAGTTGCAGATGACATTTGCTATGTCAGATGCAAGGTGTGTCATCAAAAAGTCAAAAGAGGTCGAAATGTCAGCAACCTCAATACCTCCAACATGTGGAAACATGTGCGCAACAGGCACCCGGCGGAGTTAGAAAAACACACTGAAGAGGTAGGCCAACCAACAGCGGCAGCTACCACCTCTTCAGCTCGTGTTGCCTCTTCCTCTAGCTCACACGCAGCTGGTTCGGCTTCCTCCCAGGATCGCCGTGGAAGAACCTCTGGCCCTGTTGTCCAGAGACCCGCTGTAATTCCACCCGCAGCACCACTTTCCCAGTCATCCACACACTCCCAGCCCAGTCTACAGCCATCGGTAGTACAGGCATGGGAGAAAAGGCGGCCTTTCTCGTCAAACCACCCACGAGCACAGGCTCTGACTGCAGGCATTGCCAAACTTCTGTCACTGGAAATGCTGTCATTCAGGCTGGTGGAGACTGACAGCTTCCGTGACTTGATGTCATTGGCAGTCCCACAGTACAATGTGCCCAGCCGCTTTTACTTCAGCAGGCAAGCCGTCCCTGCCCTGCACAAGCATGTGGAGGGACACATAAAACACGCGCTACTGAACGCCGTCAGTAGCAAGGTCCACCTCACCACCGATGCGTGGACCAGTCAACATGGACAGGGGCGATACCTTTCCCTCACTGCCCATTGGGTTAATGTCGTTGAGCCGGGTACAGACCGTGCGAGTGGCGCAGGACGTGTCCTGCCCACTCCAAGGATTGCAGGAATCCATTCTGTACGCATTGACTCCTCCTCTTACACCAGTTCCTCAGAATCATCGCTGCAGGAGCCGTCACAGTCCACCTCCACATGGACCCGTGATGAACGTGTACCTGTTACGACCGACATGAGCACAGCCGTGGCCAAACGTCAACAGGCCGTCTTGAAATTAATTTTTTTGGGGAATCGTAGCCACACAGCGCAGGAGCTCTGGAATGCCATCAAGCAGGAGAGCGATGTGTGGTTTGTGCCAGCGAATATCCAGCCAGGCATGGTAGTGTGTGATAATGGCCGAAATCTGGTGGCAGCTCTGGGCCTCGGCAACCTCACTCACATCCCATGTCTGGCACATGTGCTCAATTTGGTCGTGCAGAGCTTTTTGAGGGACTATCCGGATCTTGATGCACTGCTGCACAAGGTCCGCCTAGAGTGTGCTCACTTGCGGCGTTCCAGCACGGCAAAAGCGCGCATTGCGGCTCTGCAGCGCCGACACCGCCTGCCGGAACATCGCATCATATGTGACCTACCTACCAGGTGGAATTCCACGTTACATATGTTGGAGCGGTTGTGTGAGCAGCAGCAAGCTGTAATGGAGTACCAGCTGCTTCAGGCGCAAAGAAGTCGCAGTCAGCGCCGTACAGACTTCACAACCACAGAGTGGGCCACTATGAATGACGTCTGCCAGGTTTTGCGTCCCTTTGATTATTCCACGCGGATGGCGAGTGCAGATGATGCACTAGTCAGCATGACTGTCCCCCTTATCTGCCTGCTTGAAAAATCACTGCAAGCGCTAAGGGATGATGTTGTGGAAGAGGTGGAGGATGAGGATTCACCATTTCCATCATCTTCTGGACAGTCAGCGCCACGTGGTTCCTCACAAATGCGTAGGCAGGGGACAGTTTGTGAGGAGGATGAGGAGGAGTCAATGGAGGAGGAAGACATCCGTCCAGAGGAGGGAGTTACCGAATTATCCAGTACTCAGTGTGTACAGCGAGGGTGGGGTGATGACGAGCGGGCAGAGATCACGCCTCCAGCAGGGGACAGCGTTTCTTGGGCAGTTGGCAGTCTGCAGCACATGGTGGATTACATGCTGCAGTGCCTGAGAAACGACCGCCGCATCGCCCACATTCTCAACATGTCTGATTATTGGGTGTTCACCCTCCTCGATCCTCGCTACCGGGACAACGTAGAAAGCCTCATCACACCGTTGAACCGGGAGCGAAAAATGCGGGAGTACCAAGACACACTGGTCAATTCCATCATCTTCTCCATTCCAACTGAGAGAAGTGCTGCTAGTGCATTCCAAAGCAGCTCAGTGCGTCCAGGCAGTGGTGGAGGCTCTGCACAAAGAGGGAGCAGAAGCAGTGCCTCTGCCCAAGGCAAGACCAGTATGGCCCAACTGTGGCACAGTTTTCTGTGCCCGCCACAAAAGTCTACACCATCACAGACGGCTCCAGTCAGCAGGAGGCAACGGTTCCGTCAGATGGTGACAGACTACATGTCTTGCCCTCTTGCTGTACTCCCAGACGGCTCTTCCCCTTTCAAGTTTTGGGTCTCAAAGCTGGATACATGGCCAGAGCTAAGCCAGTATGCATTGGAGGTGCTGTCTTGCCCTGCGGCCAGTGTATTATCGGAACGTGTCTTTAGTGCTGCAGGTGGTGTACTAACTGACCGTCGCATGCGACTATCCTCCGATAACGTTGACCCGCTTACTTTCCTGAAAATGAACAAGGCCTGGATCTCGCAGGAATTTGCCACTCCTCCTCCTGATTAAATAATTAGGTCACTGTATACGTTATCCAGGTCTCCTGTTGTGTTCATCTTTCTACCACCTGAACTTAAATTCCTGGGCTCCAACACCGCCAGTTGAGGCTCAGAAGTGCCGTCTGCACAGTCAAAACATACGACCCAGTGTTATTGGGTTTCAGTAACGTCAGCTGATCCCCAGCTGTGTAGCCGGCAATGTGTCATGCGACCGCCACGCTGACACAACAACTGAAATGTAAGGGAATCTGTCCCCCCCCCCAAGGCGTTTGTTACTGAAAGAGCCACCTTGTGCAGCAGTAATGCTGCACAAGGAAAAAGGTAGCTATTTTGGTTTTGCTCCTTGCACACGCAAAACTTAACACTTATTAAATGTGTTCACTGATACCGTAAAACCGTCCCGGAGGTGGGACTTTCCTTCGTAATATGACGCAGCACAGCCGTCATTCCTACCCCCCCGGCGCCGCGCCCCGGCTCATCAGCGTTGTTTGATTCCGTCCCGGAGCCTGCGCTGTTATGTTATCCCGTGGCCAGGCACACTTAGCGCTGCCCGTCTTCTGGCATCATTTGGTGTCAGGCTGGCTGCGCCTGTGCGGCCGCGCTGGCCGAGAGCCCGCCTCGCAGTGTCTTCTGATTTAATCCCACTGGGGGCCTGGGATCCATGGACATGCGCAGTGCATATCTGAACCTCCACCTCTCACTCATCTCCCTATGGCTTCTTCAGACTGTTCGGTGTCAGCTGGTCCCTAATAGCATGCCACGGCCGTGACACCGCACAGTCTTAAGAAGCCGTAGGGAGGGGAGTGAGAGGCGAGGATATGCACTGCGCATGGCCATGGATCCCAGGCCCCCAGTGGGATTAAATCAGAAGACACTGCGAGGCGGGCTCTCAGCCAGCGCGGCCGCACAGGCGCAGGCAGCCTGACACCAAATGATGTCAGAAGATGGGCAGCGCTAAGTGTGCCTGGCCACGGGATAACATAACAGCGCAGGCTCCGGGACGGAATCAAACAACGCTGAGGAGCCGGGGCACGGCGCCGGGGGGTAGGAATGACGGCTGTGCTGCGTCATATTACGAAGGAAAGTCCCACCTCCGGGACGGTTTCACGGTTTCAGGGGACACATTTTATAAGTGTTTAGTTCTGTGTTTGCAAGGAGCATGATGAAAAGAGCCACCTTTTCCTTTTGCATCTTTTGTGCTGCACAAGCTGGCTCTTTCAGCTACAAACGCCTTGGGGGGGGGGTTAAAGGTTCCCTTTCGACTTTCTCAGGCTTCGGCCTACATTGTGTTCCTCTGCTTTTCCACCTGCCCCTGGGCTCCAACACCGCCAGTTGCCGTCCAGAAGTGCTGTACGCACAGTCAACAGTCCATCCTCTGTTATTGGGGTTCAGTAACGTCAGCTGTTCCCCTGCTGTGTGTGTGGCAATCCCTCCTACCTCCTCCTACCTCCTCCTCCTCCACCTGTCCCTGGGCTCCAACACCGCCAGTTGCCGTCCAGAAGTGCTGTACGCACAGTCAACAGTCCCTCCTCTGTTATTGGGGTTCAGTAACGTCAGATGTTCCCCTGCTGTGTGTGTGGCAATCCCTCCTACCTCCTCCTACCTCCTCCTCCTCCACCTGTCCCTGGGCTCCAACACCGCCAGTTGCCGTCCAGAAGTGCTGTACGCACAGTCAACAGTCCCTCCTCTGTTATTGGGGTTCAGTAACGTCAGCTGTTCCCCTGCTGTGTGTGTGGCAATCCCTCCTACCTCCTCCTACCTCCTCCTCCTCCACCTGTCCCTGGGCTCCAACACCGCCAGTTGCCGTCCAGAAGTGCTGTACGCACAGTCAACAGTCCCTCCTCTGTTATTGGGGTTCAGTAACGTCAGCTGTTCCCCTGCTGTGTGTGTGGAAATCCCTCCTACCTCCTCCACCTCCTCCTCCTCCACCTGTCCCTGGGCTCCAACACCGCCAGTTGCCGTCCAGAAGTGCTGTACGCACAGTCAACAGTCCCTCCTCTGTTATTGGGGTTCAGTAACGTCAGCTGTTCCCCTGCTGTGTGTGTGGCAATCCCTCCTACCTCCTCCTACCTCCTCCTCCTCCACCTGTCCCTGGGCTCCAACACCGCCAGTTGCCGTCCAGAAGTGCTGTACGCACAGTCAACAGTCCCTCCTCTGTTATTGGGGTTCAGTAACGTCAGCTGTTCCCCTGCTGTGTGTGTGGCAATCCCTCCTACCTCCTCCTACCTCCTCCTCCTCCTGTCCCTGGGCTCCAACCCCGCCAGTTGCCGTCCAGAAGTGCTGTACGCACAGTCAACAGTCCCTCCTCTGTTATTGGGGTTCAGTAACGTCAGCTGTTCCCCTGCTGTGTGTGTGGCAATCCCTCCTACCTCCTCCTACCTCCTCCTCCTCCACCTGTCCCTGGGCTCCAACACCGCCAGTTGCCGTCCAGAAGTGCTGTACGCACAGTCAACAGTCCCTCCTCTGTTATTGGGGTTCAGTAACGTCAGCTGTTCCCCTGCTGTGTGTGTGGCAATCCCTCCTACCTCCTCCTACCTCCTCCTCCTCCTCCACCTGTCCCTGGGCTCCAACACCGCCAGTTGCCGTCCAGAAGTGCTGTACGCACAGTCAACAGTCCCTCCTCTGTTATTGGGGTTCAGTAACGTCAGCTGTTCCCCTGCTGTGTGTGTGGAAATCCCTCCTACCTCCTCCACCTCCTCCTCCTCCACCTGTCCCTGGGCTCCAACACCGCCAGTTGCCGTCCAGAAGTGCTGTACGCACAGTCAACAGTCCCTCCTCTGTTATTGGGGTTCAGTAACGTCAGCTGTTCCCCTGCTGTGTGTGTGGCAATCCCTCCTACCTCCTCCTACCTCCTCCTCCTCCACCTGTCCCTGGGCTCCAACACCGCCAGTTGCCGTCCAGAAGTGCTGTACGCACAGTCAACAGTCCCTCCTCTGTTATTGGGGTTCAGTAACGTCAGCTGTTCCCCTGCTGTGTGTGTGGCAATCCCTCCTACCTCCTCCTACCTCCTCCTCCTCCTGTCCCTGGGCTCCAACCCCGCCAGTTGCCGTCCAGAAGTGCTGTACGCACAGTCAACAGTCCCTCCTCTGTTATTGGGGTTCAGTAACGTCAGCTGTTCCCCTGCTGTGTGTGTGGCAATCCCTCCTACCTCCTCCTACCTCCTCCTCCTCCACCTGTCCCTGGGCTCCAACCCCGCCAGTTGCCGTCCAGAAGTGCTGTACGCACAGTCAACAGTCCCTCCTCTGTTATTGGGGTTCAGTAACGTCAGCTGTTCCCCTGCTGTGTGTGTGGCAATCCCTCCTACCTCCTCCTACCTCCTCCTCCTCCACCTGTCCCTGGGCTCCAACACCGCCAGTTGCCGTCCAGAAGTGCTGTACGCACAGTCAACAGTCCCTCCTCTGTTATTGGGGTTCAGTAACGTCAGCTGTTCCCCTGCTGTGTGTGTGGCAATCCCTCCTACCTCCTCCACCTCCTCCACCTGCCCCTGGGCTCCAACACCGCCAGTTGCTGTCCAGAAGTGCTGTACGCACAGTCAACAGTCCCTCCTCTGTTATTGGGGTTCAGTAACGTCAGCTGTTCCCCTGCTGTGTGTGTGGCAATCCCTCCTACCTCCTCCTACCTCCTCCTCCTCCACCTGTCCCTGGGCTCCAACACCGCCAGTTGCCGTCCAGAAGTGCTGTACGCACAGTCAACAGTCCCTCCTCTGTTATTGGGGTTCAGTAACGTCAGCTGTTCCCCTGCTGTGTGTGTGGCAATCCCTCCTACCTCCTCCTACCTCCTCCTCCTCCACCTGTCCCTGGGCTCCAACACCGCCAGTTGCCGTCCAGAAGTGCTGTACGCACAGTCAACAGTCCCTCCTCTGTTATTGGGGTTCAGTAACGTCAGCTGTTCCCCTGCTGTGTGTGTGGCAATCCCTCCTACCTCCTCCTACCTCCTCCTCCTCCACCTGCCCCTGGGCTCCAACACCGCCAGTTGCCGTCCAGAAGTGCTGTACGCACAGTCAACAGTCCCTCCTCTGTTATTGGGGTTCAGTAACGTCAGCTGTTCCCCTGCTGTGTGTGTGGCAATCCCTCCTACCTCCTCCTACCTCCTCCACCTGCCCCTGGGCTCCAACACCGCCAGTTGCCGTCCAGAAGTGCTGTACGCACAGTCAACAGTCCCTCCTCTGTTATTGGGGTTCAGTAACGTCAGCTGTTCCCCTGCTGTGTGTGTGGCAATCCCTCCTACCTCCTCCTACCTCCTCCTCCTTTACCTGCCCCTGGGCTCCAACACCGCCAGTTGCCGTCCAGAAGTGCTGTACGCACAGTCAACAGTCCCTCCTCTGTTATTGGGGTTCAGTAACGTCAGCTCTTCCCCTGCTGTGTGTGTGGCAATCCCTCCTACCTCCTCCACCTCCTCCTCTTCCACCTGCCCCTGGGCTCCAACACCGCCAGTTGCCGTCCAGAAGTGCTGTACGCACAGTCAACAGTCCATCCTCTGTTATTGGGGTTCAGTAACGTCAGCTGTTCCCCTGCTGTGTGTGTGGCAATCCCTCCTACCTCCTCCTACCTCCTCCTCCTCCACCTGTCCCTGGGCTCCAACACCGCCAGTTGCCGTCCAGAAGTGCTGTACGCACAGTCAACAGTCCCTCCTCTGTTATTGGGGTTCAATAACGTCAGCTGTTCCCCTGCTGTGTGTGTGGCAATCCCTCCTACCTCCTCCTACCTCCTCCTCCTCCACCTGTCCCTGGGCTCCAACACCGCCAGTTGCCGTCCAGAAGTGCTGTACGCACAGTCAACAGTCCCTCCTCTGTTATTGGGGTTCAGTAACGTCAGCTGTTCCCCTGCTGTGTGTGTGGCAATCCCTCCTACCTCCTCCTACCTCCTCCTCCTCCACCTGTCCCTGGGCTCCAACACCGCCAGTTGCCGTCCAGAAGTGCTGTACGCACAGAGCCAAACACCTCGCCAATGTGTTAGTGGGGTTCAGCACCGCCAGCTGTTCCCCTGCTGTGTATACGGCAACGTGTACTGCGACCGCCACGCAGGCACAACTAGTTAAATTTAAGGGAACCTGCCCCCCCCCCCAGGCGTTTGTTACTGAAGGAGCCACCTTGTGCAGCAGTAATGATGCAAAGGGAAAAAGTGCCTCTTTTCGTGGTGCTCCTTGCACATGCTGAACCTAACACTTATGAAATGTGTCCTCACACAGCGTTAAACCGTCCGGTAGGTGGAACTTTCCTTTGTCGTGTGACGCAGCACAGCCATCATTTTTACCCCCTTGGCGCCGTGCGCCGACTCCTCAGCGTTGTTTGAATCTGTCCCGGAGCCTGCGCTGTTAGGTTAGCCCTTGGCCATGCACACATGTTGCGCTGCCCGTCTTCTGACATCATTTGGTGTCAGGCTGGCTGCGCCTGTGCGGGTGCGCTGGCCGAGATCCCGCCTCGCAGTGTCGTCTAATGTAATCCCACCGCGGGCCTGTGATCCGTGCCCATGCGCAGTGCATATCCTCGCCTCTCACTCCCCTCCCTACGGCTTCTTCAGACTGTGCGATGTCAGCTGATCCCTAATAGCATGCCACGGCCGTGACACCGCACAGTCTGAAAAAGCCGTAGGGAGGGGAGTGAGAGGCGAGGATATGCACTGCGCATGGGCACGGATCACAGGCCCGCGGTGGGATTACATTAGACGACACTGCGAGGCGGGATCTCGGCCAGCGCACCCGCACAGGCGCAGCCAGCCTGACACCAAATGATGTCAGAAGACGGGCAGCGCAACATGTGTGCATGGCCAAGGGCTAACCTAACAGCGCAGGCTCCGGGACAGATTCAAACAACGCTGAGGAGGCGGCGCACGGCGCCAAGGGGGTAAAAATGATGGCTGTGCTGCGTCACACGACAAAGGAAAGTTCCACCTACCGGACGGTTTAACGCTGTGAGGGGACACATTTCATAACTGTTAGGTTCCGCATGTGCAAGGACCATAATTAAAAGAGCTAAGTTTACCTTTTCCAGCATTAGTGCTGTACACAATGGCTCTTTCAGCTACAAACGCCTGGGGGGGGGGGGTTAAAGGTTTCCTTTCAACTTGCTCGAGTGCAGGCTTCGGCCTACACTCTGCTCCCCCTGCTCCTCCTGCTGACCCTGGGCTCTAACACCGCCAGTTTTGGCCCAGATGTGCTAGCTGCACAGAGAAAAACACCAGCCAATGTGTCAGTGGGGTTCAGCACCGCCAGCTGTTCCCCTGCTGTGTAGCCGGCAACGTGTCCTGCGACCGCCACGCAGACACAAGAACTGAAATTGAAGGGAACCTGTCCCCCCTCCCCCAGGTGTTTCTATGTTTTACAGCTACCTTGAACAGCAGTAATGCTGCATGTGTTCAAGGTGGCTCAGAAACTTATTCTCCTTGCCCATGTTGAAGTGAACACGTCTAAAAATGAGTCCTCTGCGACCATTAAAACGTCCCTCAGGTGTGATTTTCCTTTGTATTGACACACGCAACAAGCTCCTTGGTAGCGCTGCCCGTCTTCTGGCATCATTGTTTGGCTGGCTGCGCCTCTGCGGCCGCCTTGCCCCACACAACGCCCCTCGGTGTCTTATTTATTTGTACTGCGAGGGTGTGATTGATGGGCATGAACGGTGCATTTCTTCGCCTGTCCCTCATCTCCTTCCGCCTTCTTCGGACTGTGCGTCTTCATGGCCGTGGCATGCGATAAGGGATCAGCTGACGCCGCATAGTCTGAAGCGGGTGTAAGAACCCAAGCGAGAGGCGAACATATGTACTGCGCCAGGCCATGAATCCCAGCCCTGCAGTGTTTTAACAATGTTAAGACACTGGGGGGCTGGGATTCATGGTCATCGCAAACCGCAACAGCCGACATAACATGATGTCAGAGGATGGTCAGCGCTAACAGCGGAAGGCCAAGGGATAACACAAAAGCGCAGACTCCTGTGCAACAAATAACGATGCTCAGGAGGCCGCGCAAAGCACCAAGGTGGCATTTTTGCCAGCTGTACTGCGTCTCTTTACGAAGAGAACTCACGCCTCCAACACAGTTTGACTGTATAAAGGGCTAAATGTTATACGTGTTTCATTCAGCGTGTGCAAGGAGCAAAATTAAAAGAGCAACCTTTGACTTGTGCAGCACTACTGCTGCATAAGCTGTGGCTCTTCTACTTTGTAACCCCTGAGGGGGGGTTAAAGGTTACCTTTGAAATTGGTTCAATTAGGCTTCGGCCTACACTCTGCTCCCCCTGCAGAGCCCGGGCTCCAACACCGCCAGTTGGGGCCCGGTACTGCTAGCTGCACAGAGAAAAACACCAGCCAATGTGTCAGTGGGGTTCAGCACCGCCAGCTGTTCCCCTGCTGTGCAGCCGGCAACGTGTCCTGCAACTGCCACGCAGGCACAACAGACCCAAAGCTGCCGCCAGTGCAGGCTTCGGCCTACACTCTGCTCCATCTCCTCCTCCTGCTGACCCCGGGCTCTAACACCGCCAGTTGGGGCTCGGTACTGCTAGCTGCACAGAGAAAAACACCAGCCAATGTGTCAGTGGGGTTCAGCACCGCCAGCTGTTCCCCTGCTGTGCAGCCGGCATCGTGTCCTGCAAAAGCCACGCAGACACCAGAACTGAAATTGAAGGGAACCTGTCCCCCCTCCCCCAGGCGTTTTTACGTTATCCAGCCACCTTGTACAGCGGTAATGCTGCATGTGTGCAAGGTGGCTCATAAACGTATTCTCCTCGCACATGTGGAACTGAAAACACGTCTGAAATGTGTCCTCTGTGTGACCATTTAACCGTCCCGGTGGTGTGACTTTCCTTTGTAATGACACGCTGCAACCCCCTTGGTAGCGCTGCCCATCTTCTGGCATCATTGTTTGGCTGGGTGCGCCTCTGCGGCCGCCCTGACCCACACAACGCCCCTCGGTGTCTTATTTATTGGGACTGCGAGGGTGTGATTGATGGGCATGATCGGTGCATCAGTTCGCCTGTCCCTCATCTCCTTCCGCCTTCTTCGGACTGTGCGGCTTCATGGCCGTGGCATGCGATAAGGGATCAGATGACGCCGCACAGTCTGAAGCGGGTGTAAGGACCCGAGTGTGAGAGGCGAACATATGTGCTGCGCCAGGCCCTGAATCCCAGCCCCGCAGTGTTTTAACAATGTTAAGACACTGCGGGGCTGGGATTCAGGGCCATCGCGAAACGCACCGGCCGACAGTAAATGATGTCAGAAGATGGGCAGCGCTAACAGCGCTAGGCCAGGGGATAACACGACAGCGCAGACTCCTGTACAGCAAATAACAACGCTCAGGAGGCTGCACCCAGCACCAAGGTGGGATTCTTGACATCTGTGCTGCGTCTCATTACAAAGGGAACTCGCGCCTCCAACACAGTTTGACTGTATAAAGGGCTAAATGTTATACGTGTTTCATTCAGCGTGTGCAAGGAGAAAAATTAAAAGAGCAACCTTTGACTTGTGCAGCACTACTGCTGCATAAGCTGTGGCTCTTCTACTTTGTAACACCTGAGGGGGGGTTAAAGGTTACCTTTGAAATTGGTTCAATTAGGCTTCGGCCTACACTCTGCTCCCCCTGCAGAGCCCGGGCTCCAACACCGCCAGTTGGGGCCCGGTACTGCTAGCTGCACAGAGAAAAACACCAGCCAATGTGTCAGTGGGGTTCAGCACCGCCAGCTGTTCCCCTGCTGTGCAGCCGGCAACGTGTCCTGCAACTGCCACGCAGGCACAACAGACCCAAAGCTGCCGCCAGTGCAGGCTTCGGCCTACACTCTGCTCCATCTCCTCCTCCTGCTGACCCCGGGCTCTAACACCGCCAGTTGGGGCCCGGTAATGCTAGCTGCACAGAGAAAAACACCAGCCAATGTGTCAGTGGGGTTCAGCACCGCCAGCTGTTCCCCTGCTGTGCAGCCGGCATCTTGTCCTGCAAAAGCCACGCAGACACTTGCTCTTGTACCTTCTGCTCACCATCCTGGTTCCAGTACCGTCAGCTGGTTCCGGGCAGAGCCTTTGGCTTAGGTGCCTCCCTCTGGGTATCCGAGTTCCACCAACGTCAGGTGGTCCTTGGTAGTGCTTTCAGGCACGGGTACCTCCTGCTTAGTAACCGGGTTCCAGTAACGTCAGCTGGTCCTCGGTAGTTCCATTGGCTCTTGGACCTTCGGGTAGCCATCCGAGTTCCAGTTCCATCAGCTGGTTCTCGGCATTTTCTCAGCCTTCTTGTACCTTCTGCTACATTTCCAAGTTCAAGAGACTAAACACGATGACCCGGAAGACCACCCCTAAGATGACGACGACACCAGAGACGACAACCACCGTGATGACGACGACCCTGGAGACGATGACCCTGAAGACCACCCCGATGACGACGACCCCGGAGACGACGACCCTGAAGACCACCCCGATGACGACGACCCCGGAGACGACGACCCTGGAGACGACGACGACGACCTGGAAGACCGACAAGCAGAAGAACAAGAGGCTGCAGAACAAAGAGCAGAAGAACATTAAGCATAACACTAAATATCAGAGCAAAAAATATTATCTAAATTATAAGCAGAAGAAGACTAAGCAGTGTATGGGGGTGAGTCCGTTCCTCCTCGTGGTGCCCCTGGATAAAGCCTGATGCTGCAGGCCAAACTGAACGCGGACAAATGTAACTGTTTTGTGACAGGCAGAACGGAAGGTGTAATCTTCAAACTTTTATAGATAACAACTACGGGAATGCCTGTCACAAATAAGAATATGATGAAGAAGTAGAATATGATGAAGACAATAGTAAAATAAAAAGAATATGAACAATGTAACCAAAAAAATAATAGGTAGAAGATGAAGAAGAAGATGAATAAGGTGAAGAAGTTGATGTCAAAGAAGCTGATGATGAGGATAATGAAGAAGAAAGCGTGGGAGAAGTAAAAAAGAAGGTGAAGGGCGTGGAAGTAGTGAAACATCAATATCTGACATAAAAAAAAAAAAAATTAACATAGTCAAATTCTTTCTAACGCCGAACGTCATAAAAAAAAAAAAAATCCTGCTATTCTATTACATTGGGCTAAACCTCTGTGCCTTTAATGTCTCCGCCACGTCCCCCAATACATCCTACATTATTCTTAGTTGTTTTCCTTCATGTAGAATGAACCTACAAGTTTATAAAGGGTTTATTTTAATTCCGATATTTTCGTCCCATTGACTTGCATTGGGATCGGGTATCGGTATCGGATTGGATCCGATATTTTGACGGTATCGGCCGATACTTTCCGATACCGATACTTTCCGATATCGGAAGGTATCGCTCAACACTAATCATGATATAATATCCTAAAACACAACTCGAATTGTAACCAACCTGAACTACATAGTACCCCAGGATCTCCAAATGTCTCTTCTTCATGGCATTTAAGCCTTTAATCTTGGAAGAGTTTCTGCAAAATGCCACTGGATTAAGAAAGTCAATGGCAACTCTATAAAGATGAAAGAAATAATATGTTAGAGTCCAACAAACAAAATCAAGAGGAATTGAATTCTACTCAAATTTTTCCAAAAAAACATCCATTTGCCCAAACCGCTATTTTTCTGAACCGGAAAAAGCCATTCATTTGTAAAAAAAAAAAAATTATACTGATTTTACTGCTCATCTCTCTAGCTCCTCTGTTCCTCAATGGAGAAACCGCCCTTTTCTCCTCCTCGATTAAGATAGGAGATGACAGTTGGTGCTTTTAAAATTCTATGGAGGGGGGGAGAGGAGCTAGCGGAACACAGACATTCTGCTATATCAGTCTCCATAGAACTTTGTGAGCACTAACTGTCATCTCCTATCTCAGTAACGGGAAAATCTGTATTCACGGAAAACAGATTTTACTTGGAAGTTGAGAATTTTGAGAATGAACGATCAGTTCAGGAGGAGAAAGAAGCAGATTTCTATGATCAGTCATATTACAAAGTTTCTTATTTGCATGTCTTCTATGGAGTTATGTAAGAAAACTTAAAATGAAGGCTATTTTTTAAGAGAATGAGGCTGCGTCGTGATCTAGCACCACATGTCTACACACAGAATCACCGACCTCTGGGCTCCTTGAGGTAGAGACTTGTTATCACACATCTGACTGTCCTGGCCCCACTGGACTTCGGCCACATTGGCGGACAGCTTGTTCTCCTCTATGTAGGCGATAGGCTTTTTATTTTTGCTCAGGATGCACTCGAAGTCTATAGAAAGCAAGCATCAAATGTTAGGAGAATCACAGTCCAACACCTTCCAAAAACCCTCCCTGGGTCCACTCAGCGAGCTCCTGGTGTGTGCAGTGCTCAGGTCACATCAACAGCCAATTAGTGTCATCAACTTGACCAGAGCCGCTGAGCTCACTTATGGTCAACATAATGGCAACAGCGGCAGAGGCTCAATGCTGGACCTGGGGAGGGTGAGCCAGGCACACTTTGTTTGTTTTTAAAACAAACTACAATCAATTGGACACTTGTTTTCAAAAGCCGGAAAAACACTTTAAGGGTATGTGCACACATCCGGAAAGTATGCAGAAATTTCCTGAGAAAATCCTGAGGTTTTCCGCAGGAATTCTGCACGCGTTTTTATCGCGGATTTTTCGCTTTTTTTCCGGAGGTTCCCAATGTAATAATATAGTGGGAAATCCGCTTAAAATCCGCAAAATTAATGAACATGCTGCGTATTTTTCCGCATGCGTTTTTCGCGGAAAAATACGCAACATGTGCACAAAAATTGTGGAAACCATTATAAATGATGGAATGCATATGTATGCGTTTTTTAAGCGTTTTGGTTGCGAAAAAACGTGCAAAAAATCTGCGAATAATCTGGAACGTGTGCACACAGCTTAAAAGGGTTTTTAAAAGTTATCCCCTTTCTATAAAACAGGAGGCAAGTTACTGATCTCTTGGGGGTGTCTGACCGCACTCAGCCATTTCAAGCAGTCTGGTAAAGAATAAAAGGAGTGGGCGACCCCTGCTCAATTACGATTCTGTGCAGAATATTGATTGACTGTATAGACTTTTGTTTTAAAAAATTTTTTATGGCAACAACCGTATGAAGAACTAAACAAATAAAGGAACTGCGGGCTTTTAGACAACGATCACCAGTGGGTCCTCCGCTAAGAAACGTGATATAATATGAAGTAGATGTGTGTGGAAGTCATCCTGTGATATCATATACTAAAATGCAACTCAAACTGTCCCCACCCTGAATTACATCCCCCCAGGATCTCCCATTGCCTCATATGTCAGTGTTTTGCTTGTGGCTGTGTTGCTTTTATTTGCACAAAAGTTATTAAACAGTCACAATATTTGATGAATTTTGACATATCTTTAAATTATAACATTTCTTTCCAGAGCAGAGCGGCGTTTGTGATTTCTTAGTGCAGCAAAATATATATTTTTTTACATTTCACAATCTTACCTACTGTGTAATAATATGGAGTAGTCACAAACATCTTGGCATAATTAACTCCCCCAAAGAGATCTCCGAGAAATAAGTGGATTTGATGGTATATGGATCTCTTACTGTTACCTTCTGAGCAAAAAAAGAAAACAAACAAAAAACAACTTTTTAATATTCTAAGGATTATTCCTTATTGCATATCCATAAATCGCACAATATACTTTTGCAGTGGAGAATATTAAAGGGATTGTTCACTTTCAGAAAAGTGGACCCCAAACACTCTAAAATAACAAACAGAGCAGGTACATGTCCTCCCCGGTTTCAGTGCCGGTTCCCTCTCGCTGCTCCGGTCTCAGTTTGGGCTGCAGAGATGACGTTATGTCCGACAGCCCAAATCACCGCTGTAGTCAATCACTAAGGCTGGTTTCACACTTGCGTTTTGATCTGCAGCGTTTTAAAAAAAAAACGTGTGTGGTGAAAAAACGCATGTAAATGCGGCAAAACACCACGTTTTTTAGACGCATGCGTTTTTGCATGCAGAAAAAAAAACGTGGTGTTTTGCGGCATTTACATGCGTTTTTTCCTGCGTTTGCGTTTTTTAAACGCAGGCTGAGAAGTGTGTGACAGCTGCCAATCATCAAAATCAACTAGAAAACCCACTAAAAACAGAAATAGCTAGGGTTAGGGTTAGGATCCCTAGTAACCCTAGGGATCCTAACCCTAACCCTAGGGATCCTAACCCTAAGGGTTAGGATCGTAATCCTAACCCTAAGGGTTAGGGTTAGGATCCCTAGGGTTAGGGTTAGGATCCCTAGGGTTAGGATCCCTAGGGTTACTAGGGATCCTAACCTAAGGGTTAGGATCCCTAGTAACCCTAGGGTTAGGGTTTTCTTGTTTTTTCTTGTGTTTAGGGTTTTCTTGTGTTTTTCTATAAAAACGCATGCGTTTTTAACGCAAGCAAACGCATGTGCTTAAAAACGCATGCGTAGACAGCAATGCATTTTTTTGCCGCGAATAAACGCATGCGTTTTTTGCGGGAAAAAAACGCAGCTAGAAATTACTGCAGGTTGCATTTCTGCAAATGAACGCACGCGTCAAAAAACGCATGCGTTGCCGAAAACGCGTCAAAACGCACGCTAAAAAACGCATGCATTTTTTTAATGTTAAGTACAGAAAAAAAAACGCATGCGTTTTTTAGCGCTAAAACGCTGCAGATCAAAACGCAAGTGTGAAACCAGCCTAAGCTCAACGAGGTAGGCGGCAGAGCCTCTGTGCTCAGTGATTGGCTGCAGTGGTGCTGAGCACTGTCAACGCAACATCACTGTTAAAACACTGAGACCAGAGCCTCAGCTGGGAGCCGGCACTGGAATTTGAGCGCTGATTTTTTTTTTTTTATCATGTGTCACTCATTTTTTTTTTTTTTTCTTAAGCCTACAAAAACAAACTAACAACTAAATGAATAAAACGAGCCCCGCACCTCTATGCTTCATCTGTCGACAGTATTCTTCATGAAACCATGGGACTTGGTATTCCGGGCACTCGAGACAAACCGCCCGATTTAATTGCATCAGGCGCATTCGTATCTTGGCACTTTTGTCAGGCAGAAAAGCTAAAAAATAATATATTTAGTGAAGAAAGAGAAAATCTACAACACACAGAAATCAAAAGCGTTCCCAACATGTGATACTGAGCCTGCGCCGTACATAGCGGGTGCCAGCGGCGTTACACAGCCAGCACCCGCCTGTAACACTATGACTGGCGCTAGCCTCGATTGCCCACTGTACCCCACCCCCCAAGAGACCATGGGGTGGCCATGGGTTATTAGTGCAGTGGGGGTCTATTAAAGGCTATCATTGTCATCAGATTAGTACTCCTGTAAAGTTTTAGGCATCATAGGAGACTGAGATTTTTACTTTGTACTACTATCCAGTTTTAAAATACAAAAAAATCCCAAAATAAAAATTACATTACATATATATATATATATATATATATATATATATATATATATATATATATATATATATATATATATATATATATATATATATATTTATTTTTATTTTTTTTCCTTACATATGTGAACCCTTCTATATAAAAGGTTTTAAGTACCCCAAAATGGTGACAATCTTGTTTGACCTCCCAGAACCATGTATGACCTTGTCAACTGATCGTGCATCTTTATTTCAATGGAGTAAAGGATCAGGTTGGTTGATATCAAAGATCCTCATTTCCCAAACATTTGATAAAAAAAAACAAGGCCTAATACATTGGTTCCAATAATGGAACAATGGGAAAAACAAAACAAAAAACTTCCAGATCTCAGAAAAAGTCACAAACTTAAAAATGTTCATGCACAAAAAGTTCTGATTTTCTTGTTGCCACTGAAATATAAAGAACCTAACCCCCACCATTGGTGAAAAAAAAGAAAAAGGAACTAAAACAAACAAGACAACTATAAACGTTCCGACTTGAAGAGTCACACTGCTGGGTTATTGTTTAAAAAAAACCAAACAACAACAATGGCAGAATTGCGTCTTTTTTTCACCATTTCACTGCTCTTGGAATTTTGTGTGTGCATTATACGGTTAACTGAATTCATTACAATTTGTCTTGTGCAAAAATAACAAATTAATATTGAAAATTGAAAGTAGAATGATAAAAAAAATAACAGAAAATAAATAATAATTAAAAACAAAACAAAAAAAATTGCCCAGTTGTGTAAGGGTTAAATAAAAGCTTTATTAAATTTTATAGGGTATTAGGCTTTTTGTGCCGGGTCTCGCACCAGGATGGGTAATGCAGGTAAAGCTGCAAAGAAATATTCGATTTATATTAGCCGACCCTGATGACAGATGTTGGGGAAATGAGGATGGGGCATATTTGCAAAGTGATCCCTTACCCCATTAAAATAAAGATGCACGCTCAGAAGACACGAGCATACATGGTGCTGGGAGATCAGAGAAGACAAAGCCTCTCATATGTACGGCCAGCCTAAGTCCTAGGGGCAACATGAGCAATATAGAACCTAAATGGATAAAGGTGGAGCATTCGCTCACATGACACTTACTGTCCAGTTCGGAATCCAGTTTAGTTAGGAAATGAATATTGAAAATGGCTTTAATCAGATCTTCTGGGAAATACTGTGCAACAGCAAGAGTGAAGCCCACCAGAACCAAGAGATGAGGAGGGAAGGAGTCTGGAAGGTAAAATAACACAACCACTATCTTATACATTTTTTTTTTTCATTCCTGATCTGATATTAGACGAAGCTGAAGTATTAAAGAGTTTTCATTTTTATTTCATAAATCAATAGCACTCATAAAAATAAGTCTTATCAGACAAATCGGCTTTTTTTTTCCTCTCCTCCTGGACTGATCTTTCACGCTCAGTTCATGAGTAAAATCTTCCATTACTGAGATAGGAGACAGCTGGTGCTCATAAAGTTCCATGGAGAAGTGTAACTGACGATTCAGAAGAACTTACAGCGGAAAGTCTGTGTCCGTCTCCACCTCCTCTCCATAGAATTTTATAAGCACCAACCTATCTCACAGTAATGGGAAAATCTGTCTATATAGAGAATGGAGATTGAAAGGAGGGGAAGTAGCACATTTCTCTCATAGAATATATTACAAAATCGCCAGTCACTCTTTAAGAATAAAGGTATGTTAGCAGGAGGAGGAATCAGCCCGACCCCTCTGGGCAAATTCCATTCATTTTTACGGATCTGTTCACATCTGCACCGGCGGCTCGGCTACTGGTTACGGAGTCTTTAATGGAAAAGATACTGCTGTCAGAAACCAATGGGAAATGACAGCCGCCGCTGGGATCAGATGACACAGAGGTGAACGGAGCCTTATGGAATGTGTCTGTTTCCTAGGGCTTAAAATGCGTAAATGCGGCGATGTCACTCAGCTACAATACCTTCATTTTCTTTGTGAAAAAGGAAGAAATAGATTAGAAAATGGTAGAATTCTTGCGCAGAACATGTTTTTTTTTTGTTTTTTTTTTTTAAGGGGAACCGGTGTAGAGCAATGACTGCTGTACGTGGCGGCCTGTATTCTGATGATAGGTTGGACAGCGGCAGGGAAAAGAAATAATCTGCAGCTCAGGATCATAATAAGGGATGATGTAGAAACTTTATTAACAATTATTTTAGACAAGGTCCCAATCCATAAAGATAAGGAAATTATAACATTAGGGCTACATTTTTTAGATGAAAACGGGACAATTCTTTTTTTTCTCTTTTCTTCACTTGCCCGTGTGACCACAGTCTATAATATGGGAAATTCATCACTGAAATTCTGATGTGATTATCTGCACAATAACCACAATGTACTAAAAATAATAAAAAAAAGTTGTGGGGTTTAGGTTTTCTAATCTGCAGCTTGTTAATGATAATGTGGATTTTTTTGCATATTTTCACTTTTTGCAACGCGGAGGCGGAAATCACAGGTAGAAAAATGTGTCTCTTTAATCTTCCAGGGCTGTGATTACTCCTGGGGTGAAGCGTGGCCAGATCTCCACTTATACTGAGAATACAATGAATACTTACTTAAATTAGCGAGAATATGCTGAATACACATTGTAAAGAATTCTTCTTCTCGCGGGGGATCGTAGCCCAGATTGACAAAGGCAAATAAAACTCTGTTCAAGTCTGTGGGATGGATCTTAAAAAAACAAAACAAAAATATAATACATTATTAATCTGACAAATAGTCTTTACTAACACAGTGTGTACATGACATAGTCCAGTAAATGAGAGGGATTTCTGCAATCACAGCATTGATGATCTTTCCTAAGGATACCCCATCAGTGCAAATCACAGCTCAGAGGAGCACTACACCCATCAATCTGCTACTGCTGGGTCATCAGTGATAGCTAATGATAAAGTGATCCCAGAAAAAAATGGTCTGTTTGCCATTAATGTGCTGGATCAGATTTTCATCCATTTCTAATCTGTAAGTCCGTTGTTTTTTTTTGCTTTTTCCTCCATTAAGGAGTTTCATTTTCTTGTATCTTTTTTGTTTTTTTCACGAACCAATAGACTTGCATCAGCGAATTTGATCCATGATTCAGATCAAAAGTGACCATATCTCAGTTTGGTTTTTTGCAGGCACTGCATGTAAACAGCCCCATAGACTATAATAGGTACATGATCTGTGAGAAACACTGAGAACATGTATGAAAAAAACCAGACGTCTGAGACCTAAGGGCGCAGTCAGACGACCATATAAATTGGACTGTGATTGGACCACAATGCAAAGACTGTCCAGCGGTTCTACCGACCTGAGCATGATGGCTGTACAGGAAAACATGAAGCGGTCACGCTCAGGTCGGGAGAGCCGCCGGCCAGTCTGTGAATTGTGGTCCGATCACAGTCCAATTTATTCGGTCATCTGACTGTGTCCTAAGAGTACAAGTATTGACTGGTAGAACAGCAACACCAAATCCTTAATTTAAAGGAATTGTCTCATCTATAGTGGCTAAAAGTGCTTGTAAAAACAATTTACTTCTTACTTTAAAATCCTCTCCGTTTGCAATAATGGAAGGAGTTTTAATTCTATAGTTTACTGCTCATTGTTTAGGTTACCAGCCACTCCTGCAGCTTGTCAGAAGTGTCCAGTTTCCCAGACAAGCAGCATGCACATCTGCCTCTGCAGGCCATCTGGACCTTAGGAGCGCACCACTGTCCCCTTACCCCATTGCAAGCGAAAAATCGGGAGGCAGGGGAGATGGGTGCTACCAAAGATACATGATGAGAGAATCCCTTTAAGGATTTCCTGGAGGAATAACAGAGGAACAACAATGAAAAGATGCCCCAGAATAATTATTACATGGGGGTACTATAGTGTAACACACAGGACTGGTGCTCTTTAAGCCGCCCCTAGACAGCTGTCAGGTGCACGCACTGAATAGACCTTTGGCCACCAGATGTTTAGTTTGGGCCAGTGACTGGCCTTCCAATCTGAACCCACGGGGCTTCTACCTTTGTGACATTCTCCATGGTGACTTCTGCGATCTTGTCCAGAACCGGAGGACACAGAGTATTACAGTAACTAATAACCAGCGCCAGAAACGGTGCGTTCCTCCAGGTGACCTGGTGCAGCAGGCGCTGGCAGGTGAGCAGGATGTCGTCTATCAGCATATTCTGCAGCCACTGCCCGTTCATCACGTACGTCAGCTCATTCAACAGATGATCAATGTCGTCCATATTCTTCACTCTCTCCAGTCCGTATCGGCTCACTTTATGGAGGAGTTTCTCATACATCCCGGATTTATTCTGCCTGGACAGCTGGGCGGGCTGTAACCACCGGATGACGCTGTTCGCGATGCTATTCAGGTCGCTGAGGTCACACTGGGGAATGACGTCGTCAATCTTTCTAAGGACGGCTTCATCCACTCTAGTAAGGGTCAGCAGCGACAGTGACCTGGTCATCATAACCACCATAGATGGGACATGAGACGTCTTCATAAAGCTACGGGAAGGGACATTTCAGGCATCAGAAAAAGTCACCTTCTCAGAATCAAATCAATTATAAATGTGACAAAGGGAACAAAAAGAAGCCAACAAAACCCTCAAAACACATTAATGCGGGCTTTATTTTTGTGGTTTCCCCAGGCAAAAGATAAAATAAGAGGTCCATAGAACAAAAATGTCACGTATTTATTAAAAACAAACAAAAAAAAAAACACTTTGTGATGAGTGTCACTCCAAAATTACTAGTTAAAATAGGCCTTATAAAATAGTCCTTATACAACCCATATGTTTGTAGTAATAAACTATTATTGTTGAGCATATTTATGTTAAAATCCGGGTGTCCGTTGTTGGCACGGCCAAGATATTTTTTTGCCTCCTGTGTTGATTGACAGCGCTCGCTTGGGGAAAGCACACAATGTAGCAGCAGGAGCCAGCGCACGCGCTCACAGATCTCTCTCCTCTCTGCTGCGGCCATGCGATTTTCCTCCCTCTTCTTTCTTTAACGCTTCTTGCTCGCCACACTTCTGCATCTTTCCGTGGAGCGAGCAGCCACAGCAGAGGAGAGAGGTCAGTGAGCGCGGTCGGTGAGCGCGCACAGGCCTCTGCAGTTACACTGTGCGCATGCACGCTGGAGGACTCCCCAATGTCACCTTGACCAGTAGCGGACATACCATTGGTGCAACCAGTGCAGCCGCACAGGGGCCCGAGAGGTCCAGGGGCCACTGCTTTCCCCAAACCAGGTGGCATTGTGCATTATAAGGAGCTCTCCAGCTGCAGATGGTCCATATATTGTTCTTGCACAGGGGCCTCTGCTGTCTGTGTCCGCTCCTGGCCCTCACGGTATACCAGTCATATGTTTGTATTCTTATTAGTGACCTTGTCTTACCCACATGGTAAACCCAGCGCCATTCTAATAGGGCCGTCCACATGTCCCTTTAACCCGATTACTCGCCACACATGCATGGAAATTGCACTTACGCAGTTAGACGTTTCTGTAGATCCGCAAACAGTTGATAGTTTTGGCAGGGCAGGCAAACCACGGCATCTGTGAGCTTACATAGATACAGGCGATGGTAATGATCCAGATTGTCCTGGATGGCGGAGCAGATCCTGAACAGAGAGAAAAACAAAAAGATCACACATCATCAAGCAACATAACGAGACTCCATCCACAGCCGTGCCACGTCCTCATCCAGAAGGGACGCTCCCACACAGTGTGCCGTGTGTGGCAGAACAAATTTCACCCGGACCACAAGCCCCACTGACGTACATATGGGTTTTTGTAACTTTGATGGCAAAAACGACACAACACACTGCGCCAGTGTCATCAATAAGTTAGGAAACGGCCGACAGAGTCTCTAATAAGTGGTGGACGCTCCTTGTTCCACTGTAAAGATGCTTCAAGAATGTGCACCATATAAAATGGTTCATAGGTTTGTAAAGGCCCCATATACCGTGAGGGTCGGCCAAGCGTTCATCTGGCCATCAGCTCGCTCTCACTCTATTCCCCCAATGGACATGAATGCTCAGTAGGGTGCTCATGCATTGAGGAGTGGAGAAATCCACCATCGGACTCATCGGTCTGTACATCAAAGGGATCAGGCAAAAAAAAAAATAAAACCTCTCAGTACTTATTTGCTAGGAGGAGAATACTAAGAGTCTGAAATAGCTGATTACAGGGAACAACAGCTTGCATCCATCTGAACAGTAAATGGAAATATGGCAGGATTCAGACATCCATATATTATGATCCAGGTATGGACCGAATTGGCCGAGGATCTCCTGGCCTCACACATGTATAGTTGGGTCAGCAGACCCTCGCCGGGGTGCAGCCCGTACCCGGACCGTGATAATATGGACAATATCAGATTGGACAGGAAGGATCCAGCTCCAAACCATTCACGGCTTAGAGAATCCACTTACTTCTGAATGAGGATTGGGTTCTTGCACTCGGCCTCCGCCATGGTCTCCAGCACGTACACCAGACTGATGTGATGGATCTTACCTGCCAGTATGACAAGGTCGTCTTCAAGCCTGGAGGGAACAAAGGAGCTCAAACCTTTACAAATCCAACATTTGGCAATTGTTTCCAGTACTGAATTCCTAGATTAGACTACAAAATAATCAGGAGCTTCCTCTAATTAGGGAATACGAGTTCTATTTGAGTATTATCATTGCATTATGGGATTTTTTCTGTTGGTTCAGGGCTGATACGTAGTATCCCTTTAAGGGGCCGATACATCACATCCCTTTAAGGGGCCCACTCACCTATTTCTTATCTCTTGAGAAGCCATCGGAAATAAGGCACAAAATATTTTTCCGAAATGATCCGCATTATTCCATAGGTTTGATATTTCGAGCAGAGACAATTTTGCCATCACCTGAAACTCGTACTGCTTGAAAGCCATTTGCCGGTAGAGGCCGCTGACGATGCACATGGTGTCCGTGCTCATTTTATTCTTGTCCCGCACAAAAATCTGATTGCATTTATCCAAGAGGGGCTGGTAGTCATACTTCATAAGGCACAGAAACTGGACGACCCGGCGCACGCTGTGCACATCTATGTAGTGCTTTAAATCACTTCCAGTAGTCTTAAGGTACCGTCACACTAAACGATATCGCTAGCGATCCGTGACGTTGCAGCGTCCTCGCTAGCGATATCGTTTAGTTTGACACGCAGCAGCGATCAGGATCCTGCTGTGATGTCGCTGGTCGCTGAATAAAGTCCAGAACTTTATTTGGTCATCCGATCGCCGTGTATCGTTGTGTTTGACACCAAAAGCAACGATACCCAGCGATGTTTTACACTGGTAACCAGGGTAAACATCGGGTTACCAAGCGCAGGGCCGCGCTTAGTAACCCGATGTTTACCCTGGTTACCCGGGGACCTCGGCATCGTTGGTCGCTGGAGAGCGGTCTGTGTGACAGCTCTCCAGCGATCAAACAGCGACGCTGCAGCGATCGGCATCGTTGTCGCTATCGCTGCAGCGTCGCTTAATGTGACGATACCTTTAGATACTGGTGACCGCTTACCTAATATTTTGTATGTTCTCCAGGCCCGTGTTCAGGGCATTGGCTACCTTTCCCATTAACGGACTGCTGCCCAGATCTAGTTTTTCCAAACAAACTGAGAATTTCGACAACGTCTCCGGTTCAAATCTGAAACAGGTAAAAACATACAATCAATCATATAAATACAAAATAACAAACAATGCGCCATACAGTTATATAGGATAAAATCCAAAAGATTTCTTTATAAAAAAGTTATTTATTGATCTAACTTTTTAGGTTTCGTTTTTCCAGTCCGCAGTTGCAAAAGTGCAGGACTCCACTGTCCTGGCTGTGCATCTTGTCTCATGTTTACGATGCTACAATGAAATGCTATGACGTGTATACTAGTGGGAGAAGAGGGATACAATGCGGAAAACCTTTGGGCAACACACAGCATGACGAACCTCAAGAGCCAAAGAGCTAATGCTGGGCAACTAAATGGCAAAATGGCTGCTGGGATTGGTAATCAAACATTCCACCAGCCTTACTTTTCCAGTCTTCTCCAGCCTTCCATTAGCAGCTGCTGCACCAAAGAGTCGTGCGCTTCCACATTAAACCTTGAAATACAGAATACAACAATGGTAAACGAGATGCAACATAAGGACCGAGCAATGGAGCAAGTGGCTCGTACCTTATAACGGCATACAGCGTATTCACCAGGGTGGTGTCGCTCATAAAGTCAATTTTATTTTCTGCCAGGATCCGAAGAGCAATAAATTCCGGGTGATTTCGGACGGTTTCATGATTTGCGTTTGCACTCGGCTTCCCCTTCTGAAGCTCCCATAATGTATTGATGGCGCAACCCACATGATGTACTGTAAGCTTAGACTTATGGATGCCAACGAGTTGAAAAATCTGGAATTGGTTTGTGCTAGTCATCAACTGATCCAGGAGCGGATCCGAACTGATACTACGCATCTGAAAGAAGCGCAGAGAAAGAGGCAAAGCCCTCCTCCAGCAGAACATGTCTGGACTGTACGAAAGGCTTAGGACCTTAGAGAAATAAAAATATTCTATGTCTTTTCTTCCAACATCTTCTTAGAAAGTGGATATTCCTCTCTCCGGAGAAGATCTTGTTACTTCAAGATATGATAAGACACTTTGATTAAAGCCATCTGTAAAGGAAGAGATAAAAAAGGAATAATAATAATAGTGGACCCACAACTTATATGTAAGGCTGTGTTCTTTCCACATACAGATTATACAATCAGCATTTTAACATACTTATTATATGGTATTGGTATACAGGGGGTGCAGAAGTCGGTGTACAGTTTAAATAATAGTTGAATGTTATCAATTGTGCATGATTTTCTTAAACAAACCTCATTTTTTATAACTTCCCAAATAAAAATCAAGTCAATCTGGGTAAGGTCTGGTGACCCTTCTGGCCATGCAACCGGCAGGACAGCATCTACCTATCCACATAGTATAAAAATAATAATATGAATAGACATTTATGCCAGCATATGCACCCCTGTATATTAGAATATGAAGCTTAAAGTTATTTGTCCAGAGCATTTTTTAGCATCTGGTGATAAAAACAAACCTATTGAGGCATAAGGACATCAAAGAAGATCGCACCCTACCCTCCCTTTGAATGATCGGGTGGAGAACGTGTCAGACCCATTTCATCCATGTAATTACATGGTGAGTTTAAAGGGTGATTTCTAGTTTAGTAAATCGTCCCCTCTTCTAAAGATAAGGGTTGACTTACTGGCTGCTGGAGTCCCAACTTCTCATACCCCAAAAAAATCTCCAAAAAAGAACACTGGAGCTTATAAACCAAGCTTAGCACTCAGCTATTTCCAGCAGTCCCATACACAATGAATGGTGCGGAGGTTGAGCATGTGCACCTACCGCTCATTTCGAGATTGGACTATGCCAAGCCTCGTTCCCTTTATCAAGAGCCCCATCCTCAGGATCGCCAGGGATCCTAGAACCCCAAAGACCAGCATGCTATGGGAAGGAATAATGCAATATCTTTGGAATGTTTAAAGCCTTAAACTTACACTTCTGCCCAGTAAGAAGGAGAGTGATCTTTAGTATCATAATCAGCCCGCCTTATACAGTGGTGGTATATAACTAGGATATGTCACCTATGCCGATTGCCTGGAGGTGAAGTCACTGGGACCCCTACAGAATGCTAGGAAAGCACTGAGCCATTTTATTTATAGTAATCCTTGCTGGCTTTCTTCGGGTTACCATTAAAAGAAACCTGTCGCTTGATTTATGCTGCCCAAACAATAGGCAGCATTAATCAGAGCCTGGCTGCCTGATTACAGCCAGTGATATTTTTTTCAGAGATAATATACTTTAAAGATCCGGCCGTGGACCATAGCAATAGAGAAACCAAGTCCAGAAAGTCCAAGTGCCACAGCAGGTGATTGACGGGTCCCACGACTGCGAATCACCTGATGCAGTGCTGCAAAATACCAAGAAGAGTCAGACTAGTCTCACATCCAACTATGGTCCTCAGCTGAAGACCATGGCTCGGTCTGCCTATGGTGAAAGACCTGAAGAGAGAAAATACAAGAGGTGCTCCCTGTGTAACACTGTGGGCAACAGGTCAGGGCTAGTGATGAGCGAATATACTCGTTACTCGAGATTTCCCGAGCATGCTCGGGGGTCCTCCGAGTATTTTTTAGTGCTCGGAGATTTAGTTTTCCTCACCTCAGCTGAATGATTTACATCTGTTAGCCAGCATAAGTACATGTGGGGGTTGCCTGGTTGCTAGGGAATCCCCACATGTAATCAAGCTGGTTAAGAGATGTAAATCATTCAGCTGCGGCACGAAAAACTAAATCTCCGAGCCCTAAAAAATACTCAGAGGACCCCTGAGCGTGCTCGAGAAATCTCGAGTAACCAGTATATTCGCTCATCACTAGTCAGGGCAAGTCAGAGGGTTGGTCGCTCATCTGAACAGATTGTGTGCGGCACAACTATGTAAAGAGTTAGATATTATCCAATATCCGCCGTATGCAGACCAAATGGAAAGAGGACACAACAAGGAAAGGAAAGATCAGTGAGGTGGATCCCGGAACAGAGGATAAATAAAAATGTTTGCGTAGAACCTACTCCTCCCTTAAGCATACCTGAGGATTAACCTTAGTAGCAGCAGCGCCCGGGATCCACTGCACTCCTCTCTACTTTAATGGTGAAAGATCTATAACATGAAACTGTCTTCCACAACCTCACCTTTGTATAGAGTTCGGCTGTTCTTCGCCCAGTATTAAGCCTCCTACACAGCTGTTTCTGTTTCAGTCAACGACTGTATTTTAACCTTCCTATGTAAATGATGATCATTCCCCCCCGTTTTGTATAATGGTTTATACACCCGGCTATAATCCTACATCATCCATGACTTTGTGCGAGTGTACACAGAAGAATACGTTCTTTGATGCGATTTCGAAGGATGCCGAATCCTGATTTGATTTCCTTCTTTTTCATTCTCTTTGCATTTTGTTCATTTATAATAATAAAGTATCAACACTTCTATTTATTAAAGCATTCTAACTTTGCAGTATTTCTTTCACACACGTCTAAAACTCTTAAAAATCACAACTAAATTCTCCCAGCGATTCCTACTGGCCACCGACCGCGAGCGGTCTGACGAATCAGCAAAAGGCAAAGCGTTGGAAATTTAGCTCGCGGCGCCTACGTCTAATAACGCCATTTTTGAAGTCCTTATGACATTTAATTGTATTGAATTGTTATTGTTACTAATTATTATTATTATTGTTATTAATTATTGTTACCACAGGTCCTGGACCCCGTCCTCCACCCGTTACCACAGGTCCTGGACCCCGTCCTCCACCTGTCACCAGGGCATATGCGCTTGTTACTGGCCATGATTTGTCACAGTCACCCCCAGAATCTGTGTCACACCCCACAGTCTGATGACCCTGCAAGTCACTCTCTGTCTGGGTGTCAGCTCCACGTGTTTTATCCAGCAGACCACTATCAGTCGTATTGTGGCACACTTCAGGTGACGTCAGGTCAGTTAGTTGGACAGTCGCACCTTTCCCTCTGGTCAGGCCTGCCTTCTCAACATTACTAACTGACATCCACATTATATCCACAAACACTTCAGCCTTTTCCCACAGTGCTACCAAATCTTGTCCTATTACCATAGGATACGGCAAGATCGGGTCTACAACCACCTCATGGTATGTGGAAACCTCCGCTGCGACAATGTAGATAGTGGCTACCTGGAGATATTCAGTGTCGCCAGGTGACACAGAATCTCCTGGACGGGTTCCCAGCACAGACGCTTCTCTCCCCGGGTCTATCAACCCTTGCACACACTTTCCATCCAGCCAAAAAGGACACAGTCGTGACACCTCACTGATTGCCGCCCCTTTTTTGGCTCTGCCCCCTTTCTGGGCAAGTGCTCCGCTTTTTGATACCACCCCGGTTCGAGATTCAGCCCCCCTTCGGGATTCCACCCCTTTTTGGGCCATTACCCCTATTCGGGTTACCGCCCCTTTTTGGGTCTCCGCCCCCTTTTGGGCAACCATCCCCGTTTGGGCCACCGCTCACTATTAGGGATACTCCCCTCCCTGGGATACACCCCGTGGACTCCCCCACGGCACTCAGGCCCCAGTTCACACAGTACACCCCAATGTCTCTGGGCTTGTACTGGCCTTTTAAGAGTCTGCACAAAAAGAAATTTTTTTTTTTTTTTTCTCTGTCACTTTCACCAGCTCCTGCTGGTACCGCCACAGCTCCCGCTGCAGTCACACACAACCGGCACCTCCAGGTGCTGCCAACCACAAGCCACTACAGCTCCGCCTGCTGTGGAACCTCTCGCTGCAACCACGGCTACTCTCCACACGGCTCTGCACGGCTCCACCGCTGCCGCTTGTCACCTTTGTGACCCCGCCGAGTCACAGCAGACGCTTGTCACTTTCGTAACCCCGCCGAGTTACCGCTAGATGCTTGTCACCTTCGTGGCTCTGCCACAGCAATTAACTCCACGTGTGCTAGCGGGATTGTTGCCAAAATTCTCCACCAATTGTAAGGTTTCTCTCACTGAGAGTGTTGGGGGACACTCACTTGGCCGCGATATTCAAGCACACGGGCACGGGTTTATAAAACAAAGCAGTCCATGCGGTTTATTAAGCCTCATAAACCGGGTTACGCACAGTTCATAACATGAAACACAACAGGCACCAACTGGTAATATTTACTTGCAGCTTCTAACACTTCAGTGTACGGCTTTGCCTCACGGACACTAACACGCTGGTCCTCCCTTAACCAGTTCCCAAGGGAGACCACATAGTTCATAGACTTCACAAGCACTACGGCCTGTACGATACCTGACGGGAGCTCCGGCTCCACCTGCTGACTCCTCGCCAGTCCACACCTCCGGGTAAGCTGCCTTACAGGGATCACCAACTTGCCTGGCCGGCACACACTAGTCAGTCCAGACCTCACCGAAGGACTCCAGCTTCCCCAGTTCCACTGTGCACGGCTCCGGGATCCGGTCCTCCTACTAGGACCTCCCACGCCAGCAGGTGCTTTCCAGGAAGCCTCCTCCCAGGCTTCCAACACAGGAACACACCGAGCCCTCAGGAACTCCCTCAGGGATTTTGCACTTGGACCCTTCAGGTCCAAACACTGGAACCACACAGGAACATGTGACCCACACTCTGGTCACGTTATGTACCTGTAACCACACCCACAGTAATGGATCACATGGACTGGTCACGTGATCCTGACATCACTGCAGGTCAATTCTCACGGCCTCAATACAACTCCGTGCAGATTCCGGGGAGACCATGCAGCGCCCCCTACCTGTTACAGGGGTTACTGCATCACATATATCACAGAGCTTACATACATAACTGGGAAAAAGACCTTGATACTGAATTTCAGGACTGGGAGGTAGATCAAATTTACAAAAATTCGCATGGCCCATCTAGTTGTATAAGAGTACAGGAAAATTCGTATAAAATAGTCACTAGATGGTACACTACCCCAACTCTATCTCATCTTTGGTATCCCAATTCTTCACCAACCTGTTGGAGATGTACTAAAGACGTTGGTACTTTTCTGCATATGTGGTGGTCTTGTGAAATACTACAAACTTTTTGGAAAGAAGTATTAAAATATATAACTAAAATATGCAAATTACTACATCCACCCTCCCTGACACTCATTTTTTTAAACTGGAAGGGGGACAACTCGAAATATAAAAATAAATCCCTGTTGGCTTTCCTTCTATCAGCAGCTAAGCTTCTTATCCCAGTCCACTGGTTGACTAAAAACTGCCCGAGCATTTCAGATTGGGTCAACAAAGTGGACCAGTTATACTATATAGAAGAAATTTCTGCTTTCACTTTTTTCTCACAAGAGAAATTCCACACAACATAGGTCCCCTGGAAATCTTTCAGATCTAGTGATGAGTATTTGGCTCTCATTAACAATTAGAAATCTCTTTAGAGGTTTGGATCTCTTCCTAATCCAGAAATGAACGTGTCGATGTCCCCCCTCTAAATCCCTTGCACCTATTTTACGATAAGCCGAACCCTCCCCTTCTAGTGAATCTATCACCTACCCCCTTTCTCCTCTTCTTTCTTTCTATTTACAGTATGTGTGTATTGGTTAAATGTCGCATTAATGTGGAGTTGTTTTTGGTTTCTGATCTAGCCTTCGGGAAGTCACAAGACTTCAAATCTGAACTTTCTTAATGATTGCATCTTACTGTAATCTTATGTTTATCCACATGTTTATCTACATGTTCATCAATAATGTTACATGTTATTATTGAACTAGCCTTCCCGAGATTGGGTTATATGTCATACTGATGTATCTCAAATCCACATGTTACCATTTACCTATCTGTTATTTGTGTAAAACTAATAAAAAGAAACTTAAAACAAACGAAGACTGACTTCCAAACTGTTTTGTTCACCGATGAGTGCCGCGCAACGCTCGATGGTCCAGATGGATGGAGTGGAGGATGGCTGGTTGATGGACACCCCATGAAAACACGGCTAAGGCGCCAACAAGGAGGTGGAGTAATGTTTTGTGCTGGAATCATGGGGAGAGAGATTGTCGGCCCCTTTATGATCCCTGAAGGGGTAAAGATGAACTCCATAATCTATGTGGAGTTTCTAAAACAACACTTCCTGCCATGGTTCAAGAGGAAGAACCGCAGCAAGATCATTTTCATGCATGATAATGCACCATCTCATGCTGCAAAAAACACATCTGCATCTCTGGCTGCTATGGGCATAAAAGAGGACAAACTTATGGTGTGGCCACCATCTTCCCCTGACCTCAACCCCATTGAGAACCTCTGGAGCATCATCAAAAGGAGTGTCTATGATGGCGGGAGGCAGTTCACATCTAAGCAACAGCTCTGGGAGGGTATTCTGTCCACATGCAAAACAAATGAAGCAGAAACCATCCAAAAACTGACAAATTCAATGGACGAGAGAGTTCAGAAGCTTTTTTCGAACAAGGGGTCCTATGTGCAAATGTATCATCACCTAGAATAAAGTTTTCACTTGAAAACTGTTTGATTTCATTTTGTAATAAGCTGATAATGCTTATAACTTCACAATTGACCTTTTTTTGTTCAAAATAAAAAAAAGAGGTTGAAAACTCTGCTGTGCATAATAATTTGGAACATGCATTTTGAGTGTTTATTTTTTTTAAAAAAGATACTGTTTTCATAGGCAGTTTTTTCCAAAACATTGCAATTATACTAGAATAGTAGATGACTGGAAAATAACAATGACTGCAATTCAGATAGGTAATTTAGAGAAAATATGAGGAAATATTATTTGCATAATAATTTGGAACACAGTGTATATATAGACTGTATATATGTTATAAGGAATATTTGAGGCCATGGAACCATTCTATGTCCATTTTGCAAGCCGTCGAGAAAATTTCGCCATACGGATGCCACACGGATGGCACACGGATAATTGTAGGAGAAAAAATTGCATCCTCGCATTGAATACGGATCACTGTTCAGGAAATTTTCTGCTTATCTCGGCCATCAAAAACGGACTGTATTTTTATATGTTGTGTGTGACTCCGGCCTAACTCCCAAACTGATTGCATTGTTTACTGACAAGGTATAAAACATTTTGAAAACACACCTAATACATTATTAACGACATTTTACCATGTTTATTTTCACACATGGAAATAAGTGATTTTTCCTTTTCGCTTCTGAACTATACAGAGTTCTGATATTTTATTTCAGATTATGTGCAGAACTTGAACTTGTTTCATTTGACTACTTGTGGTTCAAGGTAAGCTGATTCTGTGAATAATTAATGTCTTACTGGATGTAGTTGACAACATTCTGGCCATGAAGTACATTTTGATGATAGTTCTAGCAAGTTACTGGTGAAACTCTTCCAAGGTTCTGTTAACATACAAAAATAAGCGATTTACGTGAATAACTTCTGAACTACACATAGAGTTGATAATTTTTTTGGCAAATATTGTTCAGGACATTGAGCTGGTCATTTTGAGTACTAGTGGTCTAGAGTACCTGTTTTCAAATTGAACTTACGTATGATTGAGTGTGTTTGATTATGCGCGACATAAGCGATTTACGTGAATAACTTCTGAACTACACAGAGTTGATAATTTTTTTGGTAAATATTATTCAGGACATTGATATGTTCATTTTTAATACTAGTGGTCAAGGGTACCTGTTTTCAAATTGAATTTACGTACGATTGAGTGCGTTTGATTATGTGCGGCATAAGCGATTTACGTGAATAACCCAGGACCACAAGTAGTCAAAATAAACATCTCAAAGTCCTGATCAAAATTTTACCCAAACAATATCCACTCTATGTATAATTAACCATACATGAAAATCGAATAGCTAACTAATAACAAATAGCTAACTGCCATATATGAAAATCGAATAGCTAACTAATAACTAATAGCTAACTGCCATACATGAAAATCGAATAGCTAATAACTAATAGCTAACTGCAGACTAACTTGAGTCCGGTGAGTCCAGGCTGGAACTTCAGACTTAAATAAGTTGTCCACTACAATAATTTTTTTTTTTTCATAAATCTTGCAATTATGTGCTACTGAAAACATCCACTGTCTTTATTTTAGCAATATTACCTTTTATCATGCTGTAGCAGCACATCTTCAGTGCTGGATCTAGCTCTCATGGGGTTAATCGACAACTTCCTTTCTCCTGAGTTATTGTGCTCTAATACTACAAGTTCCATGATGCATTGCACTGCCACTAAGCAGGAACCTCCTCTAGCTTCAAAAAGATTTGTGATGTCATTTCTGTCCAACCTCCTCTTTTACATTTCTCCAACGCACACTCCATTACACACAGATGTCTCTCTCTAACATCATGTCATCCCTCTATCTGAAACTGAACCTGTCAAAAACTGAACTCCTCGTGTTCTCTCCCTCTACTAACCTACCTTTGCCTGACATTGCCATCTCCGTGTGCGGTTCCACCATTACTCCAAAGCAACATGCCCGCTGCCTTGGGGTCATCCTTGATTCCGAGCTTTCATTCATCCCCCACATCCGATCACTGGCTCGCTCTTCCTATCTGCATCTCAAAAACATTTCTAGAATTCGCCCTTTTTTTACTTTCGACTCTGCAAAAACTCTTACTGTCTCACTTATTCATTCTCGTCTGGACTATTGTAACTCTCTACTAATCGGCCTCCCTCTTACCAAACTCTCCCCGCTCCAATCTGTCCTGAATGCTGCTGCCAGGATCATATGCCTCACCAACCATTACACCGATGCCTCTACCTTGTGCCAGTCATTACACTGGCTACCCATCCACTCCAGAATCCAGTACAAAACTACTACCCTCATCCACAAAGCACTCCATGGCTCAGCACCACCCTACATCTCCTCTCTGGTCTCAGTCTACCACCCTACCCGTGCCCTCCGCTCCGCTAATGACCTCAGGTTAGCATCCTCAATAATCAGAACCTCCCATTCCCGTCTCCAAGACTTTACACATGCTGCGCCAATTCTTTGGAATGCACTACCCAGGTTAATACGATTAATCCCCAATCCCCACAGTTTTAAGCGTGCCCTAAAAACGCATTTGTTCAGACTGGCCTACCGCCTCAACGCATTAACCTAACTATCCCTGTGTGGCCTAAAAAAAATAAAAAAATAAATAAATAAATACAAATAAACATTATCAGGTTCCTCTCATCATGTTCTCATACACTTTATGCAGTTAATAGCCCTCTGTGTCTGTACTGCTACATACTTAGGCAGTTAACTGGTTCATGCAGCTTTACATGAACACCCGAGCCTTACACTATGGCTGGTCCGAACAACTAAAGCAATTGTTACCATCCACCTCTCGTGTCTCCCCTTTTCCTCATAGTTTGTAAGCTTGCGAGCAGGGCCCTCATTCCTCCTGGTATCTGTTTTGAACTGTGATTTCTGTTATGCTGTAATGTCTATTGTCTGTACAAGTCCCCTCTATAAGTTGTAAAGCGCTGCGGAATATGTTGGCGCTATATAAATAAAAATTATTATTATAGATAGATAGATAGATAGATAGATAGATAGATAGATACAGAGATATAGGATGGATAGATAGATACATACAGATATATCTATATATCTATGTCTATTTCCATAGATATGTCTATATCCATGTTTCTAAACCCCCTTCACCCCTGGAGCTTTTTTCGTTTATCTCTCCCTCTCTTTCCAGAGCCATAATGTTTCCATCAATATGGCCATGTGAGGGCTTATCTTTTGCGGGACAAGTTCTACTTTTGAACGACACCATTGGTTTTACCATGTCGTGTAACAGAAAATGTGAAAAAAAAGTCAAAGTGCGATGAAATTGCAAAAAAAGTGCAATCCCACACTTGTTTTTTGCTTGGCTTTTTTGCTAGGTTCACTAAATGCTAAGGCTGTGCACACGTTGCGGATTTGATTGCAGATCCGCAGGGTTTTTTGCTGCCCAGAGTTGCATCAAATCCGCAGTGTAGTGCTCAACCAATGTAAGTCTATGGGAGCAGCAGACTTGTTGTGCAAATGCTGCGGAAAAAGACACACCGAAACGCAGCTTTTTTTTTTCAGCAGCATATCACTTCTTTTTTTGCCAAACTGCAGCGTTTCTGTACCCATAGACTTTCATTGAGTCGGGCACATCTGCAGCAAAACCGCAGATGTAAAAAAGAGCTGCAGTTTAGATGCGGATGTGGGTCCGAGAAACGCTGCAGTTCGGGAGGAGGGAAGTGTGTGGGCGGTGATGGTGTGCGTGTATGTGTGTGCGGACGGGGTCTGCGGGACTGTTCGGGTGTGTGCGGGACTGTTCGGGTGTGTGCGGGGCTGTGCGGGGGGTCTTTTGGGGTGTGTGCAGGCATCATCTGATGGGACTACAAGTACGCAGCATCCAATTTGCAGCTAATTTGGATGTAATCTGGACAGTGGACACGCACCCTACACTATCCATACATCTATCAATAGATATATCTATCCAGATATATCTATAGATAGATATAGGAATAGATAGATGTATGCATCTATAGATCTATCTATATGTAGCTCTGTCTATCCATTTCATCTATCATCTATATGTCTATCTATCTGTGTGTAATTGAGTGTGGGTTGGACAAATGTAAAAGAGGAGGTTGGACAATAATGACATCACAAATCTTTTTTTTGTTCAATAATACATCTTTATTTAGCTTTCAAAAATGCATACAAAAACGCACAAAAAACACGCAAAAACCGCACCAAAAAAAATTAAAAAATGCATCAAAAGCGCGAAAAAACTCCACAAAAAACTGCATCAAAACTGCAGCAAAAACTGCATCAAAACCGCACCAACAACAGCATCAAAACTGCACCAAAAACTGTATCAAAACCCCACCAACAACAGCATCAAAACCGCACCAAAAACTGCATCAAAACCGCATCAAAACCGCACCAAAAACTGCATCAAAACCGCACCAAAAACGGCATCATAAGGGTATGTGCACACGCTGCGGATTTTGCTGCGGAACCGCAGCGTTTCCGCAGCTGCGGGTCCGCAGCGGTTTCCCATGAGTTTACAGTACAATATAAACCTATGGGAAATGAATTCCGCAGTGTACATGCTGCGGAAAAAACGAGCGGAAACGCATCGGTTTATATTCCGCAGCATGTCATTTCTTTGTGCGGATTGCGCTGCGGGTTTAAACCTGCTCCAATAGAAAACTGCAGGTGTAAATCCGCAGCGGAAACCGCTATAGAAACCGCGATAAATCCGCAGTAATAACCACAGCGGTTTTGCACTGCGGATTTATCAAATCCGCTGCAGAAAATTCTGCAGCGGAATCCGCAGCGTGGGCACATGGCCTAAATGCACAAAAAACTGCTTCAAAACCGCACCAAAAACTGCATCAAAACCACACCAAATACTGCATCAAAACCGCACCAAATACTGCATCAAAAGTTCGCCAAAAACTGCATAAAAAAGCATCAAAAACCTGAATCAAAACCACGCAAAAAAGCACCAAATACTGCAGCAAAAACTGAATCAAAACCGCGCAAAAACCGCACCAAAAACTGCATCAAAACTGCTCCAAATATTGCATCAAAAATGCATCAAACCCTCACCAAGAACTGTATCAAAAACTGCAGCAAAACGGCACCAAAAACAGCATCAAAACCGCACCAACAACTGTTGTGAATTTGCTTTTTGCTCCCTCTAGTGGTTACTAGTTTTTTGACTCTGGTTTTTCTGTCATTCCTTTTATCCGCACCTGGGTCGTTAGTTAGGGGTGTTGCTATATAAGCTCCCTGGACCTTCAGTTCAATGCCTGGCAACGTAGTTATCAGAGCTAGTCTGCTGTGCTCTTGTCTACTGATCCTGGTTCCAGTTATATCAGCTAAGTCTGCCTTTTGCTTTTTGCTATTTGTTTTGGTTTTGTATTTTTTGTCCAGCTTGTTCCATATCTATATCCTGACCTTTGCTGAAAGCTCTAGGGGGCTGGTGTTCTCCCCCCGGACCGTTAGACGGTTCGGGGGTTCTTGAATTTCCAGTGTGGATTTTGATAGGGTTTTTGTTGACCATATAAGTTACCTTTCTTTATTCTGCTATCAGTAAGCGGGCCTCTCTGTGCTAAACCTGATTCATTTCTGTGTTTGTCATTTCCTCTTACCTCACCGTCATTATTTGTGGGGGGCTTCTATCCAGCTTTGGGGTCCCCTTCTCTGGAGGCAAGAAAGGTCTTTGTTTTCCTCTACTAGGGGTAGCTAGATTCTCCGGCTGGCGCGTGTCATCTAGAATCAACGTAGGAATGATCCCCGGCTACTTCTAGTGTTGGCGTTAGGAGTAGATATATGGTCAACCCAGTTTCCACTGCCCTATGAGCTGGATTTTTGTACTCTGCAGACTTCCACGTTCCTCTGAGACCCTCGCCATTGGGGTCATAACAGTTTGCCAGGCCAGTATTAAATGTTTAATGCATTGCAGAAGAGGGATTATAAGAAAGAAGATTCTGAGTTTTTTTTTTTCTCTTCTTCCCCTTTACCTCAGAGTGGCTATGCTTGCTGCAGACATGAATGTCCAGACCTTGATTACAAGTGTGGACCAGCTGGCTACTCGTGTGCAGGGCATACAAGACTATGTTATCAGAAATCCTAGGTCAGAACCTAAAATACCGATTCCTGAACTGTTTTCCGGAGACAGGTTTAAGTTTAGGAATTTCGTGAATAATTGTAAATTGTTTTTGTCCCTGAGACCCTGTTCATCTGGAGATTCTGCTCAGCAAGTAAAAATTGTTATTTTGTTCTTACGGGGCGACCCTCAGGATTGGGCTTTTTCGCTGGCGCCAGGAGATCCGGCATTGGCTGATCTTGATGCGTTTTTTCTGGCGCTCGGTTTACTTTATGAGGAACCCAATCTTGAGATTCAGGCAGAAAAGGCCTTGCTGGCTATGTCTCAGGGGCAGGACGAGGCTGAAGTGTATTGCCAAAAATTTCGGAAATGGTCCGTGCTGACACATTGGAACGAGTGTGCACTGGCCGCTAATTTTAGAAATGGCCTTTCTGAAGCCATTAAGAATGTTATGGTGGGTTTTCCCATTCCCACAGGTCTGAATGATACTATGGCACTGGCTATTCAAATTGACCGGCGGTTGCGGGAGCGCAAAACCGCAAATTCCCTCATGGTGTTGTCTGAACAGACACCTAATTCGGTGCAATGTGATAGAAAAACCGCAAATTCCCTCATGGTGTTGTCTGAACAGACACCTGATTTAATGCAATGTGATAGAATCCTGACTAGAAATGAGCGGAAAATTCATAGACGCCGGAATGGCTTGTGCTACTACTGTGGTGATTCTACACATGTTATCTCAGCATGCTCTAAACGTATAGCTAAGGTTGTTAGTCCTGTCACCGTTGGTAATTTGCAACCTAAATTTATTCTGTCTGTAACTTTGATTTGCTCACTGTCATCTTATCCTGTCATGGCGTTTGTAGATTCAGGTGCTGCCCTGAGTCTCATGGATCTCTCATTTGCTAAGCGCTGTGGTTTTACTCTTGAACCATTAGAAAATCCTATTCCTCTTAGGGGTATTGATGCTACGCCATTGGCAGCAAATAAACCGCAGTATTGGACACAGGTTACCATGTGCATGACTCCTGAACACCGCGAGGTGATACGTTTCCTGGTTTTACATAAAATGCATGATTTGGTTGTTTTAGGGCTGCCATGGTTACAGACCCATAATCCAGTCCTGGACTGGAAGGCTATGTCAGTCTCAAGTTGGGGCTGTCGTGGTATTCATGGGGATTCCCTGCCTGTGTCTATTGCTTCTTCTACGCCTTCGGAAGTTCCGGAGTATTTGTCTGATTATCAGGATGTCTTCAGTGAGTCTGAGTCCAGTGCACTGCCTCCTCATAGGGACTGTGACTGTGCTATAGATTTGATCCCAGGCAGTAAATTTCCTAAGGGAAGACTGTTTAATCTGTCGGTACCTGAACATACCGCTATGCGTTCATATATCAAGGAGTCTCTGGAGAAAGGACATATTCGTCCGTCTTCTTCCCCTCTTGGTGCGGGATTCTTTTTTGTGGCAAAAAAGGACGGATCTTTGAGACCTTGTATTGATTATCGGCTTTTAAATAAGATCACTGTCAAATTTCAGTATCCTTTACCGCTGTTGTCTGACTTGTTTGCCCGGATTAAGGGTGCCAAGTGGTTCACCAAGATAGACCTTCGTGGTGCGTACAACCTTGTGCGCATTAAGCAAGGTGATGAATGGAAAACCGCATTCAATACGCCCGAAGGTCATTTTGAGTACTTGGTGATGCCTTTTGGGCTCTCCAATGCACCTTCAGTTTTTCAGTCCTTTATGCATGACATTTTCCGGAAGTATCTGGATAAATTTTTGATTGTTTATCTGGATGATATTTTGGTTTTTTCTGATAATTGGGATTCGCATGTGGAGCAGGTCAGGTTGGTCTTTAAAATTTTGCGTGAAAATTCTTTGTTTGTCAAGGGCTCAAAGTGTCTCTTTGGTGTACAGAAGGTTCCCTTTTTGGGGTTCATTTTTTCCCCTTCTGCTGTGGAGATGGACCCAGTCAAGGTCCGAGCTATTCTTGATTGGACTCAGCCCTCGTCAGTTAAGAGTCTTCAGAAGTTCTTGGGCTTCGCTAACTTCTACCGTCGTTTTATTGCTAATTTTTCTAGCATTGTGAAACCTTTGACGGATATGACCAAGAAGGGCTCCGATGTAGCTAACTGGGCTCCTGCTGCCGTGGAGGCTTTCCAGGAGTTGAAACGCCGGTTTACTTCGGCGCCTGTTTTGTGCCAGCCTGACGTCTCACTTCCCTTTCAGGTTGAGGTGGATGCTTCGGAGATTGGGGCAGGGGCCGTTTTGTCGCAGAGAGGCCCTGGTTGCTCTGTTATGAAACCTTGTGCCTTTTTCTCTAGGAAGTTTTCGCCTGCCGAGCGAAATTATGATGTGGGCAATCGGGAGTTGTTGGCCATGAAATGGGCATTTGAGGAGTGGCGTCATTGGCTCGAGGGTGCTAAGCATCGTGTGGTGGTCTTGACTGATCACAAAAATCTGATGTATCTCGAGTCTGCTAAACGCCTTAATCCGAGACAGGCCCGCTGGTCATTGTTTTTCTCCCGCTTTGATTTTGTTGTCTCGTATTTACCAGGTTCAAAGAATGTGAAGGCCGATGCTCTTTCTAGGAGCTTTGTGCCTGATGCTCCTGGAGTCGCTGATCCTGTTGGTATTCTTAAAGATGGAGTTATCTTGTCAGCTATTTCTCCGGATCTGCGACGTGTGTTGCAGAGATTTCAGGCTGATAGGCCTGAGTCTTGTCCACCTGACAGACTGTTTGTCCCGGATAAGTGGACCAGCAAAGTCATTTCCGAGGTTCATTCCTCGGTGTTGGCAGGTCACCCGGAAATTTTTGGCACCAGAGATCTGGTGGCCAGGTCCTTTTGGTGGCCTTCCTTGTCAAGGGATGTGCGGTCATTTGTGCAGTCCTGTGGGACTTGTGCTCGAGCTAAGCCTTGCTGTTCTCGTGCCAGCGGTTTGCTCTTGCCCTTGCCTGTCCCGAAGAGACCTTGGACACATATCTCCATGGATTTCATTTCTGATCTTCCGCTATCTCAGGGCATGTCCGTTATCTGGGTGATATGTGATCGCTTCTCCAAGATGGTCCATTTGGTTCCTTTGCCTAAGCTGCCTTCCTCTTCCGATCTGGTTCCTGTGTTTTTCCAGAACGTGGTTCGTTTGCACGGCATCCCTGAGAATATTGTGTCAGACAGAGGATCCCAGTTCGTTTCCAGGTTCTGGCGATCCTTTTGTAGTAGGATGGGCATTGATTTGTCGTTTTCGTCTGCTTTCCATCCTCAGACTAATGGACAGACGGAGCGAACCAATCAGACTTTGGAGGCTTATTTGAGGTGTTTTGTCTCTGCTGATCAGGACGATTGGGTGACATTCTTGCCGTTGGCTGAGTTTGCCCTTAATAATCGGGCTAGTTCCGCCACCTTGGTTTCGCCTTTTTTCTGCAACTCTGGTTTCCATCCTCGCTTTTCTTCGGGTCATGTGGAGCCTTCTGACTGTCCTGGGGTGGATTCTGTGGTGGATAGGTTGCAGCAGATCTGGAATCATGTGGTGGACAACTTGAAGTTGTCACAGGAGAAGGCTCAGCGCTTTGCCAACCGCCGCCGCGGTGTGGGTCCCCGACTACGCGTTGGGGATTTGGTATGGCTTTCTTCCCGCTTTGTTCCTATGAAGGTCTCCTCTCCCAAATTTAAACCTCGTTTTATTGGGCCTTACATGATATTGGAAATCCTTAATCCTGTATCTTTTCGTCTGGATCTTCCTGTGTCGTTTGCTATTCACAATGTATTTCATAGGTCCTTGTTGCGGCGGTACATTGTGCCTGTAGTTCCTTCTGCTGAGCCTCCTGCTCCGGTGTTGGTTGAGGGCGAGTTGGAGTACGTGGTGGAGAAGATCTTGGATTCTCGCCTCTCCAGGCGGAGGCTTCAGTACCTGGTCAAGTGGAAGGGCTATGGTCAGGAGGATAATTCCTGGGTGGTCGCCTCTGATGTTCATGCGGCCGATTTAGTTCGTGCCTTTCATGCCGCTCATCCTGATCGCCCTGGTGGTCGTGGTGAGGGTTCGGTGACCCCTCACTAAGGGGGGGGTACTGTTGTGAATTTGCTTTTTGCTCCCTCTAGTGGTTACTAGTTTTTTGACTCTGGTTTTTCTGTCATTCCTTTTATCCGCACCTGGGTCGTTAGTTAGGGGTGTTGCTATATAAGCTCCCTGGACCTTCAGTTCAATGCCTGGCAACGTAGTTATCAGAGCTAGTCTGCTGTGCTCTTGTCTACTGATCCTGGTTCCAGTTATATCAGCTAAGTCTGCCTTTTGCTTTTTGCTATTTGTTTTGGTTTTGTATTTTTTGTCCAGCTTGTTCCATATCTATATCCTGACCTTTGCTGAAAGCTCTAGGGGGCTGGTGTTCTCCCCCCGGACCGTTAGACGGTTCGGGGGTTCTTGAATTTCCAGTGTGGATTTTGATAGGGTTTTTGTTGACCATATAAGTTACCTTTCTTTATTCTGCTATCAGTAAGCGGGCCTCTCTGTGCTAAACCTGATTCATTTCTGTGTTTGTCATTTCCTCTTACCTCACCGTCATTATTTGTGGGGGGCTTCTATCCAGCTTTGGGGTCCCCTTCTCTGGAGGCAAGAAAGGTCTTTGTTTTCCTCTACTAGGGGTAGCTAGATTCTCCGGCTGGCGCGTGTCATCTAGAATCAACGTAGGAATGATCCCCGGCTACTTCTAGTGTTGGCGTTAGGAGTAGATATATGGTCAACCCAGTTTCCACTGCCCTATGAGCTGGATTTTTGTACTCTGCAGACTTCCACGTTCCTCTGAGACCCTCGCCATTGGGGTCATAACAAACAACAGCATCAAAACCGCACCAAATACTGCATCATAACTGCACCAAAAACTGCATCAAAACAGCACCAAATACTGCATCAAAACCACACCAAATACTGCATCAAAACTGCACCAAAAACTGAATCAAAACCGCACCAAAAACAGCATCAAAACCGCACCAAAAACTGCATCAAAACCGCACCAAAAACTGCATCATAACCGCACCAAAAACTGCATCAAAACTGAATCAAAAACTGCATCAAAACTTCACCAAAAACTGCATAAAAAAGCATCAAAAACCTGAATCAAAACCACGCAAAAAACCGCACCAAATACTGCAGCAAAAACTGAATCAAAACCACGCAAAAACCGCACCAAGAACTGCATCAAAACCACACAAAAAACCCGCATGAAAACCACGCAAAAAATATGAAAAAAACGTGAAAAAAATGCATAAAAAACGCAGCTGCGTTTTCAGAAAGGAGATGCAGATTTTGTGCAGAAAATTCTGCACCCAAATCTGCAACGTGTGCACACAGCATAAAATTGACCTGCCATTATGATTTTCCAGGTCATTACGAGTTCATAGACACCAAACACGTGTAGATTATTTTTTATCTAAGTGGTAAAAAAAAATTCAAAACTTTGCTAAAAAGAAATAAAATAATTGCGCCGTTTTCCGATACCCGTAGCGTCTATATTTTCTGAGATATTGGGTCGGGTGAGGGCTAATTTTTTGCTCGCTGAGCTGACGTTTTTAATGATACCACTTTTGTGCAGATACGTTCTTTTGATTGCCCATTATTGCATTTTGATGCAATGTCGCAGCGACCAAAAAAACATAATTTTTTTTGTTGTAATGAAAACAACTGACATGTTGCTCACCGCCGAAGCCCACCTCAAAGCGTGGGGATAATGCCAGCTGATGTACTATTCCGTCAGCTGGCAGAAAGGGGTTAATGAACAATATGTTTCAGTTAAAAAAAAACGAAGAAAAAAAAATATGGCGTGGGCTCCCGCGAAATTTTCTGCGCCAGAGGGGGAAAGCCGACAGCCGAGGGCCAATATTTGTAGCCTGCTATGAATATCAGCCCGCAGCTGTCTGCGTAGCCTTTACTGGCTATTAAAATAGGGGGACCCCCCAAAAAAATGACGTGGGGTCCCCCTATATTTCATAGCCAGAAAGGCTACGCAGACAGCTGCGGGCTGATATTCATAGCCTAGAGAGGGGCCATGGATATTGGCCCTCCCCCCAGCTACAAATACCAGTCCGCAGCCGCCCCAGAAATGGCGCATCTGTAAGATGCGCCAATTCCGGCACTTAGCCCCTATCTTCCCACTCCGGTGTAGCGGTGGGATATGGGGTAATAAGGGGTTAATGTCACCTTGCTATTGTAAGGTGACATTAAGCCGGGTTAATAACGGAGAGGCGTCAATAAGACGCCTATCTGTTATTAATCCAATAGTATTAAAGGATTAATAAAACACACACACATTAGGAAAAAAGTATTTTAACCCCTTCACCCCCAGAGCTTTTTCCGTTTTTTCGTTTTTGTTTTTCGCTCCCCTAATTCCCAGAACCATAACTTTTTTATTTTTCAGTCAATATGGCCATATGAGGGCTTATTTTTTGCGGGACGAGATGTACTTTTGAACGATACCATTGGTTTTACCATGCCATGTAACAGAAAATGGGAAAAAAATTCCAAGTGTGATGAAATTGCAAAAAAAAAGTGCAATCTCAGACTTGTTTTTCGTTTGGCTTTTTTGCTAGGTTCACTAAATGCTAAAACTAACCTGCCATTATGATTCTCCAGGTCATTACGAGTTCATAGACACCTAACATGTCTAGTTTATGTTTTATCTAAGTGGTGGATAAAAATTCCAAAGTTTGCAAAAAAAAAAAAAAAGTGTGCGATTTTCCGATACCCGTAGCGTCTCCAATTTTCGTGATCTGGGGTCAGGTGAGCGCTTCTTTTTTGCATGCCAAGCTGTCATTTTTAATGATACCATTTTGGTGTAGATACGTTCTTTGATCGCCCGTTATTGCACTTTAATGCAATGTCGCGGCGACCAAAAAACCGTAATTTTGGCGTTTTGATTTTTTTTCTCGCTACGCCATTTAGTGGTCAGGTTAATCCTTTGTTTTTATTGATAGATCGGGCGATTCTGAACGCGGTGATACCAAATATGTGTAGGTTTGATTTTTTTTTAATTGTTTTATTTTGATTGGGGTGAAAGGGGGGTGATTTAAACTTTTATATATTTTTTATATTTTTAAACACTTTTTTATTTTTATTTTGGCATGCTTCAATAGCCTCCATAGGAGGCTAAAAGCATGCACTACACGATCGGCTCTGCTACATAGAGGTGAAGTACAGATCACCTCTATGTAGTAGAAATGGTGGTGTACTTTGAGCGCCGACCACAGGGTGGCGCTCAAAGCAATCGGCCATCAACAACCATAGAGGTCTCAAGGAGACCTCTGGTTGTTATGGCAATGCACCGCTGACCCTTGATCATGTGACGGGGGTCAGCGGTGTGAGCACTTCCGGCCGTGCAGCCGGGAGCGCTAGTTAAATGCCGCTGTCAGCGCTTGACGGCGGCATTTAACTAGTTAATGGGGGCGGGCGGATCGCGATTCCGCTCGCGCTCATTGTGCACACATGTCAGCTGTACAAAACAGCTGACATATTGCGGCTTTAAGGTGGGCTCACCGCCGGAGCCCACCTTAAAGCAGGGGATCTGCCAGCTAACGTACTATTCCGTCAGCTGGCAGAAAGGGGTTAATATTCTTCATTTAAGCATACTTACCATACTTCGGCGCCTGCAAAAAATGTAAAATAATAAACCGTATACTACCTGTCCACCGTAGTCCAATTAATAACGAGTGTCCCATGACGATCTCCCCTATAGAACAGTGACATCGGGTGATGTCACTGCTCTATAGGACCCTATGTGACACACTGACAGGAGACAATGGCTCCTGCAGTGCATCACTGAGAGGTTACTATAGTTCACTGGTCTCACTTTATGGCAAAAAGCTGCGTGGGAACTTTCTCACACAGCAATGCCAAAAGTGAGACTAGGGACTATTTTCTCACAGGGGCGTAGGAATACATTGTGGGGAAAACATTGTGGAAGGATACCTTCCATCATTGTACTCCTGGAGCCCCTGGAGAGCGGTCGCATCAGCTGATGCTCCTGCTCTCCACGGAAGATCGGCGAGGGACACTCGTTTTAATTGGATTTCTGCGGATCAGGGAGTATAGTGTTTGTTTATTATTTTAATATTTTTTACAGGTAACACTGGCTTCGAGGAACAAAGTGACAAGTGATAGTGAGTATGTACTCTATGTTTTATGTACTGTACGTCTGTATGTATGTTGTATGTATGTACTGTATGTATGTACTGTATGTGGCATGTTGCATGTCGTATGTTGCATGTCGTCGCATGTTGCATGTTTCATGTCACATGTTGCATGTCGTCACATGTTGCATGTTCTCGCATGTTGCATGTTGTCGCATGGTGCATGTCGCATATCACATGTCTCATGTTGCATGTTGTCGCATGTCACATGTTGTCACATGTCGCATACCCTCGCATGTTGTATGTCGCATTTCGTCGCATGTCACATGTTGCATGTTGTTGCATGCCGTCGCATGTTGCATGTTGTCGCATGTTGCATGTCGTCGCATGTCACATGTTGCATGTCATTGCATGTCGTCGTATGTTGTCGAATGTTGCATGTCGCCGCATGTCACATGTCGCATGTCGTCGCATGTCGTCGCATGTTGCATGTCGTCGAATGCTGCATGTCGTCGAATGCTGCATGTCGTCGCATGTTGCATGTCACATGTTGTCATATGTCGCATGCTGCCACATGTTGCATTTCGCATGTCATCTCATGTCACATGTCGCATGTTGTCACATGTTGCATGTTGACGCATGTCACATGTCGTTGCATGTCACATGCCGTCACATGTTGTTGCATGTTGCATGTGGCATGTTGCATGTCGTCGCATGTTGCATGTAACATTTTGCATGTCATATGTCGCATTCCCTCTCATGTCGCCACATGTTGCATGTCACATGGTGTATGTTGTATGTCTGTATGTACTGTGTCTGCATGTTGTATGTACTGTATGTCTGTATGTATGTACGTGTGTGTGTGTGTGTGTGTGTGTTGGTTTTTTTTACATTCAACACATTAGCTGGATGATGGGACTACTACTGTCCCATCATTGGCTAATGTGTCACTCACTGTCACTGTAGCAGGCATCGTCCGATAGGACTTGTAGTCCCATCGGACGACGCCTGCACACAGAGACACACACAGCAATGACGCCTGCAGCAGACCCCAGCACGGCCAGCGGACCCACCGCACCGCCCGGCGTAGCCCCACAGCACATCCCGGCGCCGACACATGCCGGCGCAGGCACCGGCAGATGCCGGCACCACGGCACATCTCGGCGCCGACACATCCCGGCGCAGGCACCGGCACATGCCGGCACCACAGCACATCCAAGCATCACGGCACATCCAAGCATCACGGCACATCCCGACGCGGCACAATGGCAAATCCAGGCACAGCACCACGGCACATCCCGCAGACTCCTCTGCGCCCACCCATCCCAGAACACAGCGTTCACATCCCTACCTACTACCTAGCCCTCTGCTGGATGTCCTCATATGAACTCGAGCGTGGGAACTTTTCACAGGCTCCAGTTCATGAGGACATCCAGCAGGGGGCGCATCACCGCAACTCAAGGTAACTACAGGTCACCCTGCTTTCCATTCATTCCCCTGGTTTTTACAGGCAGGTGCGGCTGCATTAACAGGCTTCTGCTTGTAAAATTAGTTAACCCTTTCAGATGGATTTGCAACGTGGGACAGAACGACAGAAGGTATGGAATATTGTTGTTTGTTTTTTTTTTACTTTGTTTCAGGTGACAAGGGTCTTCAGGTGGATTAAGAGTCTAATAAAATATTACAACAACATCTGTCTTTATTTCATTAAAATACTTTGTAATAATGTGTGTTTTCTTAACCATTTCATACTATTGGATTAATAATGGATAGGTGTCATAATTGACGCCTCTCCGTTATTAATCTGGCTTAATGTCACCTTACAATAGCAAGGTGACATTAACCCTTCATTACCCCATATCCCACCGCTACACGGGAGTGGGAAGAGAGTGGCCAAGTGCCAGAATAGGCGCATCTTCCAGATGTGCCTTTTCTGGGGTGGCTGGGGGCAGATGTTTTTAGCCAGGGGGGGGGCCAATAACCTTGGACCCTCTCCAGGCTATTAATATCTGCCCTCAGTCACTGGCTTTACCACTCTGGTGGAGAAAATTGTGCGGGAGCCCACGCCAATTTTTTCCGTGATTTAACCCTTTAATTTAATAGCTAGAGGGCCCAAATTTTGCACATACACACTACTAACATTATTAGTGTGGAATATGCAAAAAAAAAAGGGATATGAGATGGTTTACTGTATGTAAACCATGTCTCATTTCCTGTCGGGTTTGGGAAGGAGATAGCAAAAGCCGGCAATTGAATTGCCGGCTTTTCTCTATAACACCGCTGCGTATTTCTTGCAAGTCACACTGCTGGTTCGTGAGTAATCCATATTTTTCTCGCCCCCATAGACTTTCATTGGCGATTTTTTTGCGCAATACGGTGACAAACGCAGCATGCTGCGATTTTCTACGGCCGTATAATACAGATCCGTAAAATACGGCTGATAGGAGCTGGGCCATAGAGAATCATTGGGCCGTGTGTAATGCGTATTTTACGGACGTATTTTCTTGCGCTCATACGTCCGTAAAACTCGCTAGTGTGACGCCGGCCTAACTGTCCTAAAACCTCTGCCAAACCCGTCACATTTTTGCCCTATGTAATACATTTGTGGTCTTCCCTAGAAATATTAGACACTTTCCCATTCATCTATAAATTAGCTTAATAAACTTGGAACTAAATTAATTAATACAATTGATAATTATCAACGGCTCATTCACACGTTATATTTTCTTATACTAGTGATGATGATATTTTTATTTCTATAGCGCCAACATTTTCTGACCACTTTACAATTAAGCAGGGACATGAACAGACAATAAATATATCACAAAGTGACACAGATCAGCAGGTACAGGAGGAGTGAGGGTCCTGCTCGCAAGCTACAATCTATAAGGAAATAGGGTGGGATGTGCTATCCGTGCTTTTCACAGATAACACTTGTGCCTAAAATAGTGAATGGGGCAGTTCACATGTCCGGGATTGTTTGTAGTCCATACAAAATCATGGAGATATGTTCCATACTGATCCAAACGTCAGAACAAAATTGTCAATGCAAGTCTATGGGTCTGTGTAAAAATCGAACAGAACTGTCATCTTAGTGATGTCCGAGTCCGATCTAAACGTCAGATCAAAATACACATATAGCTCAGCCGTGAGACCACCATCGATCCTGGTCAAGTATCCAACATCTTTGGCTGTGAGGCTATGTGCACACGTCAGGATTTCTTGCAGAAATTTCCTGACCAAAACTGGACATTTTCTGCAAGAAATCCTGTGCGTTTTTTCATGTTTTTCTCGCATTTTTTGTGTGGATTTTTTTGCAGATTTTTCCGGGGGTTCCAAATGCAATAATATGGTGGGAAATCCGCAAAAAATCAGCAAAATTAATGAACATGCTGCGTTTTTTACCGCGATGCATTTTTTTCGCGGGAAAAAAAAGTGACATATGCACAAAAATTGCGGAATGCATTCTAAATGATGGGATGCATATGTATGCGTTTTTATAGCGAACAAACGCAAAAAATCCGGAAAGTGTGTACATACCCTGAAACAACCCCATATGATCAGGTTTCCTCTACCAAAACTTGACAGTTCCTTCAATGATTGCAGCCATTGGCCCCGTTTTCCCTTGTTTCTTCCAGACCCATTTGCACCCATCAGAGACTAGTCTGTTGCCTTTCATCTCATCGCTCCAAATCACCCATCTTCAATCTTATACTGTCCATTTGTCATACGTTTTTGCAAACTCAAGCCAACGCTTCTCATCACAATAGTGAAGTTGAAGTCTCTCACCTTCTTTGCAGCTTCCAGACTTGTGTAACGTCTGCAGGACAATTGATTGATTTTTGTATGGTTATCCTGAGGAAGGAGTCGGTGGAATCTGAAACGCATCAACAATAAACAATACATTTGTGTATAAGACAGCCAAGATGATTGTCTATAAAATGATGGGAGTCTCACGTTGGAAGCAGTAGTGGATGGTGAGATATGGAGCCTGAAAGTCAAAAGGTCAAAACATTGTTACTCTTTTGCTCGTCAGTGTGTTTGTCTTAGGGTATGTGTCCACGGGCCGTTTTACATCCGGAATAGCAGCGGATTGAACGCTGAGCAGAGCCGCAGCATTCAATCTGCCGCGTCCAGATGTTACAGCATAGTGGAGGGGATTTTATGAAATCCCGTCTCCACTATGCGTGCTAATACGCACCCGGCGGCCCTGCGATTCCGGACATGCGGCGCGTCTTTTTAGATCGCAGCATGTCCGTTTACCTTGCTGCGCCGCTGCAAGGTAAATCACAGGGCCCTATGTGTGGGGTGCGATGATGCCGGATGTGTGCAATGAACACATCCGGCATCATCGTGTCTCCAGAAGGGGGCGGGGCTTAGGGCAGAGCGAGTTTTCCGCTCCGTCCAAAGCGCCGGCCATCCTGAACGTGGACACGCACCCTTAGGATCTTCTTGTGTTTTTAGGGGGTTGATTTGTGGTCTGTTTATTTTATACTTATTATTGGTAATTTTTTAAATATATTTATTTGTGTTAATAATTTTTGATATATTATATTACTACTATATTTTTAATACAGATTGTTATATGGAAAAAAATACATTGAAGAAAAAAAACCTGATATAAACAATAGGTCATTTTCTCATGAGGCCTTCAGCGTAACCTCATTATAATGTGATATTTGCAGGTGATTCATGTTTCGTCCTGAAGGTTTAGAGCTGGAGTGGCCTCTGCTGGTAACACCTAGTACTGCACAACAGATGGAAGCATTTTATTGGTTTCGCCAGTAGGTGTCAGTAGCGCTCAGTGTAACCGCATCACAGAGAGATAAGGAGACGTAATATCAGAATCTGGGGAGATAGTGAGAAAGTACAGGAGGAATATATATATATATATATATATTTACATTTTCATATTTTGCATAGTTCATTATTTTTACCTTCAAAGCAGCAACCGAATAATAATTATTGCAGATGTGACTGAGGGTTAATAATGATCTGGTGAAAAAAGAAAAAACAGCTCCGACTCTAGGGGCATTGTAGCACGGAAGCCAAGGGATCAAATGTAGAAACAATTCAGCGTCTTAAAATGTCGATGTTTATTAGAGAACTAAGTACAAAGTTCAATGCATAGTATTTACATAGACAGTCTTGAATGTTTGCATTGAATTTTCTAATAAACATCACAATTTTAAGAAATTGGATCTTTTTCTACATTAATAATGATTTCCCGATCTAAAATGAATATTTTCTGTGTGTATAAAAAGTGGTTGTCACGCTGTGTTGTCCAGCCTGCTCCCCATTGTAGACTCTACAACGAGGGCTATGGACGGGGCGATCCGCACCGCTGATCGGCATGGGGTCTCCTGGGCCGCGTCCGGCCTCCTCCCACTTCAGGACCACTGGTTAGTTCTGAGGTCCCCCAGGGTCACAAATACCGACCTGATGTTGACACCCCAATCTGCATAGCACAGGGCAGCCCAGAACACCTGGACTCAAGCGCTCCAGCACTCAGCCTCCCTGGTAACTAGGATTACAGGCGCACGCCACCGCGCCCGGCGATTGTCTAGTGCTGCTATTACTGACTAGAGGCTGCAAGGAGCCGTGACGTCATCGGGAGCCACAGCGCCATCTAGTGTCTGCAGGATGAACCTGCCATAAAGTCAGTAACATAAGTCAGTATACCGCTGCAACATGGTCACAAATCACAGTAACATCAGAAATAACCTCAGAAATACTCTGACACCGGAGTCTGATACTTGATTCTGATACCTGACTTTCACATATCAAAGTCACAAATGAAAGTCAAACCTCAGAAATACTCTGTCTGATACCGGAGTCTGATACTTGACTCTGATACAGGAAATTAGTAAAATTAGTAAAATTAGCAAAAATTAGTACCTGGGATCACTTGACCTTGTGGTGCAATGGTAAGGCCGACGGCTGTAGTCTCTAGACGCAGGATCCATTTTTTGTCGGCCGGATCCTTTTTTTTTCCCGCCGGATTGGTTTTATCTTTCTGCCGGATCCGTTTTTTCCGCCGGGTCCGTTTTTTTCCGCCGATCCGTTTTTTTTTTGCCGAATCCGTCGTTTTTTCGCCAGTCGGTTTGTTTTTGCGCCGGATCCGTTTTTTTACGCCAGATCCGGTTTTTTTCGCCGGATCCGTATTTTTCCGCCGATCCGTTTTTCCGCCGGATCCGTATTTTTCCGCCGATCCGTTTTTCCGCCGGATCCGTTTTTTTTCCGCCGGATTCGTTTTTTTTCCGCAGATCCGTTTTTTTTTTTGCCGAATCCGTTTTTTTTCCCGCCAATCTGTTTGTTTTTCCGCTGGATCCGTTTTTTTTCCGCCGATCCGTGTTTTTTTGCCGAATCTGTTTTTTTCCGCCAATCGGTTTGTTTTTACGCCGGATCCATTTTTTTACACCAGATCCGTTTTTTTTCGCCGGATCCGTATTTTTCCGCCGATCCGTTTTTCCGCCGGATCCGTTTTTTTTTTCCGCCGGATTCGGTTTTTTTCCGCAGATCCGGTTTTTTTTGCCGAATCCGTTTTTTTTTCCGCCAATCTGTTTGTTTTTCCGCCGGATCCGTTCTTTTCCGCCGACCTGTGTTTTTTTGCCGAATCCGGTTTTTTTCCGCCAATCGGTTTGTTTTTGCACTGGATCCGGTTTTTTTTACCCCAGATCCGTTTTTTTTTCGCCGGATCCGTGTTTTTCCGCCGATCGGGTTTTTTTTGCCCCGGATCCATTTTATTACAAGCCAGATCCGTTTTTTTTTCCGCCGGATCCGTTTTATTTTTCTGATCCGTTTTTTTTGCCGACTTTGTTTTTATCCCGCCAATCCGTTTTTTTTGTGCCGGATCCGTTTTTTTTTTACGCCGATCCGTTTTTTTTTTTGCCGAATCCGTTTTGTTCCCGCCGATCGGGGTTTTTTTGCGCCGGATCCGTTTTTTTACAAGCCAGATCCGTTTTTTTTCGCCGATCCGTTTTTTTTACCTAATCCGTTTTTTTTCGCCGATCCGTTTTTTTCCACCTAATCCGGTTTTTTTACGCCAGATCCGTTTTTTTCCGCCAGATCCGTTTTTTTCCGCCGATCCGTTTTTTCTTTTTGCCGAATCCGTTTTGTTCCCGCCAATCGGGGGTTTTTTTGCGCAGGATCTGTTTTTTTGACAAGCCAGATCCGTTTTTTTTCCAACGGATCCGTTTTTTCCTGCTGATCTGTTTTTTTTTTGTGCCGGTTCCGTTTTTTTCCCGCCGGATCCGTTTTTTTCCGCCGGATCCGTTTTTTTTCGCCGGAGATGTGCATGTCTTCAGTGCCATCTCACAGATCTGCGGAGCATCATTTCTCTCTGTAAGGCCGGCCTCACACTAGCGAGTTTTACGGACGTAAGAGCGCAGAAATTACGTCCGTAAAACTCGCAAAATAAACGGCACAATTATTCTCAATGGGGCTGCTCCTATTAGCCGTATATTACGGTTCAGTATTATACGGCTTTCTACGGCCGTAGAAAATCGCAGCATGCTGCGTTTGTCAGCGTATTGCGCAAAAAAATCGCTAATGAAAGTCTATGGGGGCGAGAAAAATACGGATTCCACACGGACCTGCAGTGTGACTTGCGAGAAATACGCAGCGGTGTTAGTGAAAAGTCGGTAATTCAATTGCCGGCTTTTCATTTCTCCTGCACAAACTCGACATGATATGAGACATGGTTTACATACAGTAAACCATCTCATATCCCCCTTTTTTTTGCATATTCCACACTACTAATGATAGTAGTGTGTATGTGCAAAATTTCAGCGCTGTAGCTGCTGAAATAAAGGGTTAAATGGCGGAAAAAATTGGCGTGGGCTCCCGCGCAATTTTCTCCGCCAGAGTGGTAAAGCCAGTGACTGAGGGCAGATATTAATAGCCAGGAGAGGGTCCATGGTTATTGGCCCCCCCCCCCCCCCTGGCTAAAAACATCTGCCCCCAGCCACCCCAGAAAAGGCACATCTGGAAGATGCGCCTATTCTGGCACTTGGCCACTCTCTTCCCACTCCCTGTAGCGGTGGGATATGGGGTAATGAAGGGTTAATGCCACCTTGCTATTGGAAGGTGACATTAAGCCAGATTAATAATGGAGAGGCGTCAATTATGACACCTATCCATTATTAATCCAATTGTTGGAAAGGGTTAAAAAACACACACACACATGATTTAAAAGTATTTTAATGAAATAAACACAGCGGTTGTTGTAATAATTTATTGCTCTCTCATTCCATTTTCAGACCCTCGCTTGGCAAAACAATAAACACACAAGATACATACCCTCTCTGATGAACTGTCACGTCCCACGAAGTAATCCATCTGAAGGGGTTAACTAATATTACAGGCAGAGCTGCGATAAACCACTCGCTCGTGCCTGTAATCCCCCGGGTGCTGAAAGGAAAGCAGTGATCTATACTTACATTTAGTCGCGGTGATGCGCCCCTGCTGGATGTTCTCATGAACTGCAGCCTGGGAACTTTTTCCCACGCTCCAGGTCATATGAGGACATCCACCAGGGGGCGCATCACCGCGACTGAGGGTAACTATAGGTCATTGACCTACATTTCCTTCAGTCGCGGTGATGCGCCCCCTGGTGGATGTCCTCATATGACCTGGAGCGTGGGAAAAAGTTCCCAGGCTGCAGTTCATGAGAACATCCAGCAGGGGCGCCTCACCGCGACTAAATGTAAGTACAGATCACTGCTTTCCTTTCAGCACCCGGGGATTACAGGCACGAGCGAGAGGTTTATCGCAGCTCGTGCCTGTAATATTAGTTAACCCCTTCAGATGGATTACATCGTGGGACGTGATCGGACATCAGAAGGTATGTATATTGTGCGTTTATTATTTTTCCAAGCGAGGGTCTGAAAATGGAATGAGAGAGCAATAAATTATTACAACAACCGCTGTGTTTATTTCATTAAAATACTTTTAAATCATGTGTGTGTGTGTTTTTTAACCCTTTCCAACAATTGGATTAATAATGGATAGGTGTCATAATTGACGCCTCTCCATTATTAATCTGGCTTATTGTCACCTTACAATAGCAAGGTGGCATTAACCCTTCATTACCCCATATCCCACCGCTACAGGGAGTGGGAAGAGAGTGGCCAAGTGCCAGAATAGGCGCATCTTCCAGATGTGCCTTTTCTGGGGTGGCTGGGGGCAGATGTTTTTAGCCACGGGGGGCCAATAACCATGGACCCTCTCCTGGCTATTAATATCTGCCCTCAGTCACTGGCTTTACCATTCTGGCGGAGAAAATTGCGCGGGAGCCCACGCCAATTTTTTCCGCCATTTAACCCTTTATTTCAGCAGCTACAGCGCTGAAATTTTGCACATACACACTACTAACATTAGTAGTGTGCAATATGCAAAAAAAATGGGGATATGAGATGGTTTACTGTATGTAATCATGTCTCATATCATGTCGGGTTTGTGCAGGAGAAATGAAAAGCCGGCAATTGAATTACCGGCTGTTCACAGATATCGCGCTGAATGAAATCTAAATACAGAATATATATATATGTGTCTCAATGATATATATATATATATTTATATATATATACTGTATATATGTTTTCCCGAACATTTGAGCACATAAATCCATTAGATGTCGGTTTTGCAAGCCTGCGCGAAAATCTAGCAGTACGGATGCCATACGGATTACATACGGAGGATGCCATGCGCAAAATACGCTGAAACACCCTGACTACGGATCAATATTTTGGGAACATTTCTCTGTATTACGGCCGTAGTACGGACGTATAATACGTGGCGTATTGTCTTACGCCAAGTGTGAGGCCGGCCTAAGTTATACCTTGATTCAACTTGGCCAAGTGTTTTTGCAGTACCATTATATCTCCTTCCATGATTTCTCAAGCACTTTTCCAAAATTGTGTAGTCAAGCTAAGTGAATTCACTATCTACCTTTCTGTTATTTCATAAGCAGTTGCGATGATCGGCATCTTCTCTGAAGTACTGATGAAAACACAATCATTTTACTTCTTTTCAAGAACAGGTTAGTGCTTCTCTTGATTTCTGTTCTAACTTGGCTTGTCCCATGACTTCTATCTCACTAATGCTACAAGGGGTTTTCCATTCTCTCCCAATGATGTAGCAGCATGTCTCCCCAGTGTCAGACCGGGGTGTTTAGAGCCCAATAGACGAATGCGAAGGGTCACCTCACAGCTGCAAGAAAAGATTTTCTTTTTGCTCTTATGCTCAAGGACCAAGTGTTCTACCATCTGAAGTTGCCTGCACTATTACAATATATTTTTGGATTCCATACGGCAAACAGCATAATAGAAAAGAAATCTAAATGGCTGATTCTCCTTTTGGTTAGTGACGTCACATCTGTGAAAATATCGAATCAAAATTATTCAAAAAGTGATACACACTATATAATCATATAATTAAAAAGTAAAGGCTGTGACACCAAAAAATGAGCTCTCACACAGATCCGGAAATATAAAAAAAATATATTAGAATATGGCAATGAAACAAGCAGAATAAAAATGTTCCCACGTTTAGTTTTTTTCTAGTAAACACAAGTAAAGCTCTACTTATTGTTGTGCTGCTGTAGTCATACTGACCTGGAGAAGGACGTCAAAGGGAACCTGTCGGCAGGATTGTGCACAGTAACCGACACACAGTGTCAGGTCGGCGGCGTCATACTGATTACAATGATACCTGGTGATGAAATCTATCTTGTTGTTTCTTAATCTTTATTCTCAGTTTTGTGGTGCTGATATGCTCGAGTCCTAAGACGGGGTTCATGTATGTGGTGCTCTGATTAGGTATTCATAATGCAGACTGCTGACAGGTCACTGATCCCTTGGCGATCCCCGACAGCTGCTACTGCGCAAGCGGCGCCATATTTGATGAGGATTTTTAAAATCTTCTCTAGTAAGATGGTGACGCTGGCGCATGCGCAGTTGCAGCTATCGGATCTCTATACAAACCGATAGCTGCTATTGCACAGGTGCCCCAAGTGCCACTGACAAAATTGATATTTTATTTTTGCTCAAGGAAATCTGCAAAAGGGATTAAGTGCACAGTAACCATGCGATTATGCTGCAGTGCAGGGGCCAAGGCTGGCATCTGCCTGCAAAAGCGTTTCTTTTTTTTATTCACTATGTGATTGTATTCATTATGGAAACTAGGGGGCGGGTCAGTGAGGGATCAGTGACCTGTCAGCATTTTGCATTATGAATAGCTAATCAGAGCATCACATGAAGACCCCCACAGGCCGCCCCGAAGCACAAGCATATCATTAACTCAATACTGAAAATAAAGATTAAACAACAACCACAAGACGGATTTCAGCACCAGGTCTCACTGTAATCAGTATAACGGCGCCGACCTGACACTGTGTGTAGTTTGCTGAACACAATCCTGCTGACAGGTTCCTCAGAGCACGTGGGGAACGGCATTAAAATAAAAGCCATAAAACTGTGACAAAATTGAATTTTCTTTTCAAATTGCACCCCATTTTGCTTTTTTTCTGCTTTCCACTTGAACCTAATATTAAGTGCAGCCATTAGAACTTACAAATTGTCCTGCAAAAAGATAAGCTGGTCATAAAACTATATGAATATATAAAGCTATGGCTGCGAGAATGGCGGGAGTGGAAAGCGATAAACCAAAAATATAAACTTTTGTTATTTTCCCCTTTTTTTCTCAAACTTCCTTTGTCCCTTTTTTGCTTCTTAAACGGGCTGCTTCACATTAATAAATGATATTGACTGTGTACAGAAAGTAAATCTATGGCACTTACTAGTATTTTGTAATTGTCCACATTGCCTCCTTTGTTGGGTTGACTCATCTTTCTATTGCAGTATACACTTCTCATTTCCATGGTTACAGACTACCCTGCAATACAGCAACAGTTGCATTAGGCTGCTTTCACACTAGCGTCGGTACAGGGTCGTCGCACTGCGTCGGCCCGACGTACCGACGCATACTGTGAAAAAAATGCCCGACGTGGCAGCGGAAGCAGTCTTACGACGCTTCCGCTGCCCCATTGCAAGGTCCGGGGAGGAGGGCACGGCGTTTCGGCCGCGCATGCGCGGTTGGAAATGGCAGACTAGATGCACAAAAAAATGTTACATGTAACATTTTTTTGTTGCGGCGGTCCCCAAAACACGACGCAACCGTCGCACGACGGTTGCGACGTGTGGCAATACGTCGCAATTAGTGTTGAGCGATACCTTCCGATATCGGAAAGTATCAGTATCGGATTGGATCGGCCGATAATCAAAAAATATCGGATATCGCCGATACCGATACCCGATACCAATGCAAGTCAATGGGACCAAAATATCGGAATTAAAATAAACCCTTTCTTTCCTTGTAGGTTCATTCTACATGAAGGAAAACAGCTAAGAATAATGTAGGATGTATTGGGGGAGGTGGCGGAGACATTAAAGGCACAGAGGTTTAGCCCAATCAAATAGAATAGCAGGAATTTTAAAAAAAAATTTAAGACGTTCGGAGTTACAAAGATATTGACCATGTTAAGATTTTTTTTAATTTGTCAGATATTGATCTTTCACTACTTCCATGCCCTTCACCTTCTTTTTTACTTCTCCCACACTTTCTTCTTCATCATCCTCAGCAGCATCTTTGACATCAACTTCTTCTTCACCTTATTCATCTTCTTCTTCATATTCTACCTATTATTTTTTTTGTTACATTCTTCATATTCTTTTTATTAAACTATTATTCTTCTTCATATTCTACTTCTTCATCATATTCTTATTTGTGACAGGCATTCCTGTAGTTGTTGTCTATAAAAGTTTGAAGATTACACCTTCCGTTCTGCCTGTCACAAAAGAGTTACATTTGTCTGCGTTCAGTTAGGCCTACAGCATCAGGCTTTATCCAGGGGCACCACGAGGAGGAACGGACTCACCCCCATACACTGCTTAGTCTTCTTCTGCTTATAATTTAGATAATATCTTTTGCTCTGATGTTTAGTCTTATGCTTAATGTTCTTCTGCTCTTTGTTCTGCAGCGTCTTGTTCTTCTGCTTCTCGGTCTTCCGTGTCGTCGTCTCCAGGGTCGTCGTCTCCGGGGTCGTCGTTGTCATCGGGGTGGTCTTCAGGGTCGTCGTCTCCAGGGTCGTCATCTCAGGGGTTGTTGTCTCTGGTGTCGTTGTCATCTTAGGGGTGGTCTTCAGGGTCGTCGTCTTTAGGGTCTTGAACTTGGAAATGTAGCAGAAGGTACATGAAGGCTGAGAAAATGCCGAGAACCAGCTGATGGAACTGGAACCCGGATGGCTACCCAAAGGTCCAAGAGCCAATGGAACTACCGAGGACCAGCTGACGTTACTGGAACCCGGTTAGTAAGCAGGATGTACCCGTGCCAGAAAGCACTACCAAGGACCACCTGACGTTGGTGGAACTCGGATACCCAGAAGGAGGCACCTAAGCCAAAGGCTCTGCCTGGAACCAGCTGACAGTACTGGAACCAGGATGGGGGCCTATTCAAGATTGTCATCCTACAGCCCCTAGCGGTGTTGGAGCCCAGGGTCAGCAGGAGGAGCAGAGTGCAGGCCGAAGCCTGCACTGGAGGCACTTTAATATCTGATGGAGTGTCAGCGTGGCGGTCGCAGGACACATTGTCGGTTACACAGCAGGGGAGCAGCTGACGTTACTGAACCCCACTAACACAGGAGCAATTGTTTTTCTCAGCACTTCCAGGCAGCAACTAGCGGTGTTGGAGCCCAGGGTCAGCAGGAGGAGCAGAGTAAAGGCTGAGGCCTAATTGGAGCAAATTGAAAGTGAACCTTTAAACCCCCAGGCGTTAGTAACTAGAAGAGCCAGCTTGTGCAACAGTAATGCTGCACAAGGAAAAGGTTGCTCTTTTAATTATGCTCCTTGCACACGCTGAACGAAACACTTTTAAAATTGTGCCACTCATACCGTGAAACCGTCATGGAGGCGGGACTTTCCTTCTTAATGACACGCAGCACAGCTGTTAAAAATACCCCCTTGGCGCTGGGCGCAGCCTCCTGAGCGCTGCTTTTTTGTGTACCGGAGTCTGCGCTGTTATGTTATCCCTTGGCCATGCGCTGTTAGCGCTGCCCGTCTTCTGACATCATTTGGTGTCAGGCAGACTGGGCCTGTGAGGCCGCGCTGCCCGAGATCCCTCCTCGCAGTCTCTTCTGATTTAATCATACTGCGGGCCTGGGATCCATGGGCATGCGCAGTGCATATCTTCACCTCAGGCTCTCACTTATCTCCCTCCGCCTTCTTCAGACTGGGCCACTGCCGTGACGCGCGGTGCATATATTCGCCTCTCACTCATCTCCTTCCGCCTTCTTCAGACTAAAGCAGGCGAAAGGACTTGAGTGAGAGGCGTACATATTTACTGCGCAAGGCCATGAATCCCAGCCCCACAGTGTGAATAAATCACAAGACACTGCGGGGCTGGGATTCATGGGCAGCGTGACCGCACAGGCTGACATCAAATGATGTCAGAAGACAGGCAGCGCTAACAGCGCATGGCCAAGGGATAACATAACAGCGCAGACTCCGGTACACAAAAAAGCAGCGCTCAGGAGGAGACTGCGCATGGCCAAGGTTGAACAAAACAGCACAGGCTACTAGACAGATTCAAACAACGCTAAGGAGGTGGCGCACGGCGCCAAGGGGGTAGGGATGACGGCTGGGAAAGTCCCGTTACGAAGGAAAGTCCCACCTCCGGGACAGTTTTACGGCATCAGGGGACACATTGTATAAGTGTTAAGTTCAGCATGAGCAAGGAGCAAAACTAAAAGAGCTACCTGTACCTTGTGCAGCATTACTGCTGCACAAGGTGGCTCTTTCAGTAACAAACGCTTGGGGGGGGACAGGTTCCCTTAAATTTCAGTTGTTGTGTCAGCGTGGCGGTTGCAGGACACATTGCCGCATACACAGCTGGGGATCAGCTGACGTTACTAAAACCCAATAACACTGGGTCATGTGTTTTGACTGTGCAGAGGACTGTGCTCTCGCATCCGATGCAATATGCCAGTGTGACGTCGGCCTTAGGTCATTAGCAGAACAGAGGGAACAGGTAGGGTGATAGACAGACATACATTTTTTAATTTTATAAGATATTACTTTACAATATGTTATTAAAAGTAATTAATATTTGTGGCTTGAGGTGGAATGCTTTTGTGTAACACAGCAAAAAAATATATTGGATAGATCTGAAACTGCATGCAAACAATATTTTCAACTCAATTTTATTTTCCACGCGTATTTTTACTCTTTATAACACTCATTGTGTTGTAAGACACACATAGTGCAGTACCTCATGCCACTGGGCGCATTCAGGATGTATACATCGAGAAGTCAGGAAGAAAATAAGGAGGGAGGAAGCTTGCGCACTACACTGCCAAAACATGAACCAAAAATATCAGTCATGTGACCCTATGGGACATCCTGCACCTGCAAGGGAGATATCAAGACCGTCATATGACATGACGGTCCTGATAAATGTTCCCCCAACAGTGTATTATGAAATGTACGGAGACAAGAGGCTGGCCTACATTACAATTAACAGGAGAAAACTGTGATGAGTTATGAAAAAGGTGGAAAGGGTATGCAAAGATTTTAAAAGAAATAGCAAATCTAGGTTTATACATATTTGTACAACAGTAACAATAAACTTTACCTTGATTTTTTCCAGCACACAGCAGCACTCCCTGCCATTATCGGCCTAACCGACCGCTGCGCTCTGCAAAATGACTTTCGACTAACCTCTGCACTAATCCGTACCTCCCACTCCCGACTCCAAGACTTCTCCCGTGCTGCGCCAATCCTCTGGAATGCTCTACCCCAAGATATTAGGACCAGCCACAACTTGCATAGTTTTAAGCGCTCGCTCAAAACAAATTTGTTCAGAGCGGCCTGTCACGTTCCCTAATCAAACTCATTTTATGTTTGTGTGTGTGTGTAGCCCATTCACTATCTCCATCTACCCCCCACCCCCTGAAGATGGCTGGACCATCATTGTAAATAAGCTTCTGTACGTTGTATCTCCCCACCTCATTGTAGATTGTAAGCTCTCACGAGCAGGGTCGTCTTATTGTGCTTTATTACTGTATTGTTAACGTTGTTACCTATGACTGCTGTGTTTGAAACTGTTAAACTGTAAAGCTCTGCGGAATATGTTGGCGCTATATAAATAAAGATTATTATTATTATTGGCAGTGGAAGTTGTTAAAAAAGGGTTTTAATTGCTTGATGGACACCTAATTTTTAACTTGGAGCATGTACATTAGGGTCCTGTTTTGCACATGTACTGAATGGTAGAACACTTGGTCCTTGAGCATAAGATCAAAAAGAAAATCTTTTCTTGCAGCTGTGGGGTGACCCTTCGCATTCGTCTATTGGGCTCTAAACACCCCAGTCTGACACTGGGGAGACATGCTGCTACATCATTGGTAGAGAATGGAAAACTCCTTGTATCATTAGGCCGGTTTCACACGTCAGTGGCTCCGGTACGTGTGGTGACAGCTTTCTCACGTACCGGAGACACTGACTCACGTAGACACATTAAAATCAATGTGTCTCTGCACATGTCAGTGTGTTTTCACGGACCGTGTGTCCGTTTGAAAAACACGGAGACATGTCAGTGTTCGTGGGAGCGCACGTATCACACATCATTAAAGTCAATGGGTCCGTGTAAAACACGTACCGCACACGGATGCTGTCCGTATGCCATCTGTGTGTCCCTATGGGAGGTGGAGCCGCATATTCATCACTGTAATGAGCAGCACTATGTGACCGCTCATACAGGACAAGCTGCGGCGCTGAGAGGACGCATCGAGGGAGCTGGGTGAGTATTTTATTTCCAGCGGGCGGGCGCACAGTAGGTGGAATAAAAAAACAATGATTTTTCATTCTTTCTCTCCAGCGAATGCTGCTGGAGAGAAGAAATGAATAGCGGCTTCAGCACCCAAAGCAGGGGACAGCGCTTACTGTAGCGCTGTCTCCTGCACGGTTCGTGTGGTACCCAGTTGGCACACGGGCGGCACACGGCTGCCGCACGTGTGCCACACTGATGTGCCACGTGAGCTCACGGACACACGGACACGGATAACTCCGGTACCGATTTTTCCAGTGCCGTAATTATCTGGACGTGTGAGACTGGCCTTAGTGAGATAGAAGTCATGGGACAAGCCAAGTTAGAACAGAAACCAATAGAAGCACTAAACGGTTCTTGAAAAGAAGTAAAATGATTCTGTTTTCATCAGTACTTCAGAGAAGATGCCGATCATCGCAACTGCTTATGAAATAACAGAAAGGTATATAGTGAATTCACTTAGCTTGACTACACAATTTTGGAAAAGTGCTTGAGAAATCATGGATGGAGATATAATGGTACTGCAAAAACACTTGGACAAGTTGAATCAAGGTATATCGTACAGAGAGAAATGATGCTCCGCAGATCTGTGAGATGGCACTGAAGACATGCACTTCCCCTGCAGAATCAGATCGTGTAGGACACTCCCATAGTTCCTGTTTTTGCTGCCCAGAAGGACCACGCCTCGCAGACTGTGGACAGTGGATTAGTGAGACCCCTAGTGGTCATGAATTTGCAACCAGTTCTTGGGTGGATGCAAAGAAAACAATTGTATAAAGTCATTTGAGCATTAGACCCTTTCCTATGACTTTAAGTAAATGTACAGTCACTTGGAATTAGATATATAGTAAATCAGTGACTCCCACCCAATTTCTTTGGCCATGTGATGTAAATACACAGCATGTCTGAAACTATTTGCTAACAAGGCAGGGGGATAAGAATGTCAGATATTAACCCCTTCGCGACATCCGCCGTACTAGTACTGCGCTGCCGGCACTGCATTTGTGCCAGCCGCAGTACTAGTACGGCGGACCGATCACCGCGGTCTCACGCTGAGCGCCGCGGTGATCGGGTGCGGGTGTCAGCTGTATATGACAGCTGACACCCCGCAGCAATGCCCACGATCGGCGCTATCGCCGATCACGGGCATTTAACCCCTCTGATGTCAATAGTGACAGCGGCATAGAGGGGGATCTCTCCCACCGGAGCAACGCGATGAGATCGCGCTGCTCCGGTGACCTGGAAGGAGTCCCCGGATCCAAGATGGCTGCGGGACTCCTTCCGGGTCATTTACTGACCTGGCTTGCCGGCGCCTGCAAGAGCTGCTGAGAGCAGGCGCCGGCAAGCCTCTGCCCTTGTCTGTGAGATCGGTGATCTGACAGAGTGCTGTGCACACTGTCAGATCACAGATCTGTGATGTCCCCCCCTGGGGCAAAGTAATTAAGTAAAAAAAAAAAAAAGTCCACATGTGTAAAAAAAATTTTTAAAAAAAATTCCTAAATAAAGAAAAAAAAAAAAATTCCCATAAATACATTTCTTTATCTAAATTAAAAAAAAATCACATAATAAAAGTACACATATTTAGTATCGCCGCGTCCGTAACGACCCCACCTATAAAACTATATCACTAGTTAACCCCTTCAGTGAACACCGTAAAAAAAAAAAGGCAAAAAACGCTTTATTCTCATACCGCCAAACAAAAAGTGAAATAACACGCAATCAAAAAGACGGATATAAATAACCATGGTACCGCTGAAAACGTCATCTTGTCTTGCAAAAAAAAAGCTGCCATACAGCATCATCAGCAGAAAAATAAAAAAGTTATAGCTCTCAGAATAAAGCGATGCAAAAACAATTATTTTTTTTATATAAGGCCTCTTTCACACGTCAGTGTCTCCGGTACGTGTAGTGACAGTTTTCTCACGTACCGGAGACACTGACACACGTAGACCCATTCAAATGAATGGGTCTATGCACATGTGCGTGTTTTCACACGGACCGTATGTCCGTGCTGAAAACACGTCGACATGTCCGTTTTCCACCGGCAGCACGGACCACAATACGGACAGCACACGTGCACACGGAGAACAGTGTGCACTCTCCTCCGTGTGCACGTACCGCCCGCAGGAGAGACAGCGCTACACTAAGCGCTGTCCCCCCCGCGTGTGGTGCTGAAGGCGGAATTCATCTCTTCTTCCCCGCCGGAGAGAAGAAATGAAAGTTTTTTTTTCTTGTTTTTTTTTTTTTTTTTGGGGGGGGGGTGAAAAATAAAGTTTGCATGTGCCCCCGCGTCCCCCCCCCCCCCCAGTGCGCCGCCTGGCCTCTTGCCGCAGAAATACTCACCCGGCCAGCTCCTGCGATGTCTCCTGTGTCCTCTCCGCGCTGCCAGCTTCTCCTGTGTGAGCGGTCACGTGGTTACAGTCAGTGAATAATCCCTGACTGTAATGAGCGGTCCCACGTGACCGCTCACACAGGAGAAGCTGGCAGCGCGGAGAGGACACAGGAGACATCGCAGGAGCTGGCCGGGTGAGTATTTCTGCGGCAAGAGGCCAGGCGGCGCACTGGGGGGGGGGGGGGACGCGGGGGCACATGCAAACTTTATTTTTCACCCCCCCCCCAGAAAAAAAAAAAAAAGATCTTTCATCTCTTCTCTCCGGCGGGGAAGAAGAGATGAATTCTGCCTTCAGCACCACATGCGGGGGGGACAGCGCTTAGTATAGCGCTGTCTCTCCTGCACGGTCCGTGTGGTCCTCAGGAGGCACACGGGCGGCACACGGATGCCGCACGTATGTGCCACTTGAGCACACGGACATACGGACACGGATATCTCCGGTACTGGTTTTTCCCGGTACCGGAAATATCAGGACGTGTGAAAGAGCCCTAAAATAGTTTTTGTGTAAAAGCGCCAAAACATAAAAAAATTACATAAATGAGGTATCGCTGTAATCGTACTGACATGAAGAATAAAGCAGCTTTATCAATTTTACCACACGTGGAATGGTATAAACGCCCCCCCTAAAAGAATTTCAGGAATTGCTGGTTTTTGTTCATTCCGCCTCCCAAAAATCGTAATAAAAAGCGATCAAAAAATGTCATGTGCCCGAAAATGGTACCAATAAAAACGTCAACTCGTCCCACAAAAAACAAGACCTCACATGACTCTGTGGACCAAAATATGGAAAAATTATAGCTCTCAAAATGTGGTGATGCAAAAATTATTTTTGCAATAAAAAGCGTCTTTTAGTGTGTGATGGCTGCCAACCATAAAAATCCGCCAAAAAAACGCTATAAAAGTAAATCAAACCCCCCTTCATCACCCCCTTAGTTAGGGAAAAATAATAAAATTTTAAAAAATGTATGTATTTCCATTTTCCCATTAGGATTAGGGTTAGGGCTAGGGTTAGGGCTAGAGTTAGGGCCAGGGTTAGGGTTGGGGTTAGGGCTAGGGTTAGGGCTGGGGTTAAGGTCGGGGTTAGGGCTAGGGTTAGGGCTGTGGTTAGGGTTTCAGTTATGATTGGGGGTTTCCACTGTTTAGGCACATCAGGGGGCTTTCCATACGCGACATGGTGTCCGATCTCAATTCCAGCCAATTCTGCTTTGAAAAACTAAAACAGTGCTCCTTCCCTTCCGAGTTCTCCTGTGCGCCCAAACAGTGGTCCCCCCGAACATATGGGGTATCAACGTTCTCAGGACAAGTTGGACAACAACTTTTGTGGTCCAATTTCTCCTGATGCCCTTGGGAAAATAAAAACGTGAAAAATCATTTTCGTGAAAAAAAAAATATTTTTTATTTTCACGGCTCTGCGTTATAAACTGTAGTGAAACACTTGTTGGTTCAAAGTTCTCACAAAACATCTAGATAAGTTCCTTGGGGGGTCTAGTTTCCAATATGGGGTCACTTGTGGGGGGTTTCTACTGTTTAGGTACATCAGGGACTCTGCAAATGCAACATGACGCCTGCAGACCAATCCATCTAAGTCTACATTTCAAACAGCGCTCCTTCCCTTTCGAGCTCTGCTGTGCGCCCAAACAGTGGTCCCTGTTGTGAATTCGCTCTTGGGCTCCCTCCGGTGGTTATAAGTAGCATTTTTGTGAGTTCTGCTCTTGGGCTCCCTCCTGTGGTTTTGAGTGGTATGGCTGCTTCTTGGATTTAGCATCAGCAGCTGTTTTCACTGATCGTCTTTCTGGCTCTGCTATATTAGTCTGGCCTTTTCCCTAATTCAATGCCAGTTGTCAATTGTTGAGCTTGGAGTCATGGCTCTCTGAGGATTTCCCTGTCACTCTGACCATTTCAGCAAAGCTAAGTCCTTGCTTGTCTTTTTGCAGTTCACTTGTTGTGGACTTTGTTGTTTTGCACTTTCTATGTTTTGCTCATTTGTCCAGCTTATCAGTATGTATCTAGTCAGCTAAGCTGGAAGCTCTGGGCAGCAGAGTTTGCCCTCCACACCTTTAGTCAGGTGTGGAGATTTTTGCATTTCTCTGCAGTGGACTTTTTCTAGTTTTTATTACTGACCGCACAGTGTTCTGTCCTGTACTAATTCTTTCTAGCTAGTAGTGGCCTCCTTTGCTAAATCTTGTTTCATACTACGTATGTCATTTCCTTCTCCTCTCACAGTCATTATTTGTGGGGGGCTGTCCTATCCTTTGGGGATTTTCTCTGAGGCAAGATAGCTTTCCTGCTTCTACCTTTAGGGGTAGCTAGTTCTCCGGCTGTGACGAGGTGTCCAGGGAGTGACAGGAACATCCCACGGCTACTGCTAGTGTCTGTGTTAAGATCAGGAACTGCGGTCGGTATAGTTACCACCTGCTCAGAGCTAGTCGCATGTCGCTCCTTAATCACCAGACCATAACAGGTCCCCCCCCATATATGGGGTATCAGCGTACTCAGCTCAAATTGGACAACAACTTTTGTGGTCCAATTTCTCCTGTTTCCCTTGGGAAAAAAAAATGTGGGGGCTAAAATATCATTTTCGTGGAAAAAAAATATTTTTTATTTTCACGGCTCCGCATTATAAACTGTAGTGAAACACTTGTTGGTTCAAAGTTCTCACAACACATCTAGATAAGTTCCTTGGGGGGTCTAGTTTCCAATATGGGGTCACTTGTGGGGGGGTTCTACTGTTTAGGTACATCAGGGACTCTGCAAATGCAACATGATGCCTGCAGACCAATCCATCTAAATCTGCATTTCAAACGGCGCTCCTTATCTTCCGAGCTCTGCCGTGCGCCCAAACAGTGGTTTCCCCCCATGTATGGGGTATCAGCGTACTCAGGACAAATTGCACAATAACTTTTGTGGTCCAATTTCTCCTGTTACCCTTGGGGAAAAAAAAATTGCGGGCTAAAACATAATTTTGTGGAAAGAAAAAATGATTTTTTAATTTTCACGGCGCTACATTCTAAACTTTAGTGAAACAATTGGGGGTTAAAAGTGCTCACCACACATCTAGATAATATCCTTAGGGGGTCTTCTTTCCAAAATGGGGTCACTTGTGGGGGGTTTCTACTGTTTAGGCACGTCAGGGGCTCTCCAAACGCGACATGGGTTCCGATCTCAATTCCAGCCAATTTTGCATTGAAAAGTCAAATGGCGCTCCTTCCCTTCCGAGCTCTGCCATGTGCCCAAACATTGGTTTACCCCAACATGTGGGGTATCGGCGTACTCAGGACAAATTGTACAACGACTTTTGTGGTCCAATTTCTCCTGTTACCCTTGGTAAGATAAAACAAATTGGATCTGAAGTAAAAATTTTGTAAAAAAAAAGTTTAATGTTCAATTTTTTTTAAACATTCCAAAAATTCCTGTGAAGCACCTGAAGGGTTAATAAACTTTTTGAATGTGGTTTTGAGTGCCTTGAGGGGTGCAGTTTTTAGAATGGTGTCACTTTTGGGCATTTTCTGTCATATAGACCCCTCAAAAGTCACTTCAAGTGTGAGGTGGTCCCTAAAAAAAATGGTTTTGCAAATTTTGTTGCAAAAATGAAAAATCGCTGGTCAACTTTTAACCCTTATAACTCCCTAACAAAAAAAAATTATGTTTCCAAAATTGTGCTGATGTAAAGCAGACATGTGGGAAATGTTGTTTATTTACTATATTATGTGATATATCTCTCTAATTTGAGGGCAGAAAAATGAAAAATTTGAAAATTGCTAAATTTTCATAGTTTTCGACAAATTTCTGTTTTTTTCACAATTAAATGCAAGTCATATCGAAGAAGTTTTACCACTATCATAAAATACAATATGTCACGAGAAAACAATGTCAGAATCACCAGGATCCGTTGAAGCGTTTCAGAGTTATGACCTCATAAAGTGACAGTGGTCAGAATTGTAAAAATTGGCTCTGTCACTTAGGTGAAAACAGGCTTCGAGGTGAAGGGGTTAATTTAACCAAAATCAGGGAAAAAAAAAAAAATATCAGACTTGATAAAGGCTCACTAGTGACACCTCTAGCACAACATTTTACCATTATGGTCGTCCCGAAACAGGAGGATATAAATTGGTAGTAAAATTCTGATGACAGATTACCTTTAAGAAAACACTTGTCGGTGTTTTGTTTTGGTTTGTTTTTTGGGGGGCGTGGGGTATGGTTGTGCACAAGAAGATCAAAAATGATAAAATTGCTAAAAAAAAGTAAATTCCGGCTGTGATTAAGTCAGCACAGCTGTATGTATGGGGCTACAGACAGGTCATGGTGCCCGAGCTCACCCGTCCTTTGCTGCAAGCATCAGTACTGGGCATGTTATGTCAGCATCAGACCCATACAATGAGGCAATGGAAGAAGGGGCCCTGGTTTGAGGGTTCATGTTTTCTTATATCTTATGTGGACTGCCGGGCTCAAGCGTCACTTACTAGGGATGGTGCAGGATGCACTATGGTAAGAAGACAGACCGGCAGAGTGATGTGCAACATTCAGCTGGGAAACCTCAGATCCCAGCAATGATATGATGTGGATGTGACAGGTACCATCAAACTAAACATTATACAGCAAAAGTAAGTAGCCCCCTTTGCAGTGATGGAATTTCCTAATAGTAGTGGCCTCTTTCAGCAGGATAATGCCCGTACCACGCTGCAAAAACTTCATGTCACGTTGTGACGTCTTCAGTAAGGAAGGGGGGGCCTAAAACTGTCCCTGTAACTGGGACCCTAACTTTCCCTGTCCCGGAGGTACTCTTGAAGGTAGAAGTCTCCAACCTTACTATGCTCCTGTTAAACTCTGTTCTGTCTCCTCCTCCACTCTGGGACAGAAATGTAAGGTAAACAGGACACAAAGACCAAACAGGGATAACAGTTAGGCTAGGTTCAGATTGCATTAGTGCAATCCGTTTAGCGCTAGCGGATTGCGCTAACGCAATGTCTTTTTCGGGGCCGCGTTTAGGGGTCGCGTTAACGTCCCCGCTCTCGCAGATCCCCGATCTGCGAGAGCGGGGAACGGACCTCTGGCGCGCCGCGAACGCTGCAAGCAGCGTCCGAGGCGCGCTACAAAAGACCGGCACATCGCTAGCGCGTGCCGAAAATGACACGCGCTAGCAATGCGCTTTAACATTGCCGGCAATGGGAGCGCTAACGGACGCGGTGCACGGCGTTAATTTCGCCGTGCAACGCTGTCCGTTAGCGCTCTCCCATTAACGCAATGGGAACCTAGCCTAAGCAACAGAAATACAAACACTCACCAAAGGTAAAGAGGCATATAGGGAAGAATAGGAATGTACCAACCAAATGGGAATAGGACAATGAGGAAAGCATACACCCAAAAACAGCATGCAACAATCTCCAGCAGCAACAACGATCTACAACTCAGCACAGAGTCTCCAAGGAGCTAGGAAGGAAAGATTTCACTGGCAATGCAGAGAAGGTCTGGCCAGGTTTAACAGGGAGAGGCAATGACCAGATCAGAAGCAGCTGAAAATGGAGCTTGCAAGTTTCTGACCAACATAGAAAAAGTTGTTAACCTCTTCAGCACCAAATTAATTTAACATGGGACACAAATACACAGGCTAAATGGAAGATCTGCGATTCACAATACGTAGTGATCTTCTAACCCTAAATCTCCCAGGAGGACTTGACAGGTACATGACAAAAGTTCAAAGTGATGACTTGGGCTCCAAACTTCCCGGATGTCAATCAGATTGGGTGTTTGGGACGTGCAGGAAAAAACGAGTCTGATCCATGGAGCCCGAACCTCACAACTTTAAGGGTAGGGGTAGTTGACATCAGATTAGCCACCTGCTGGAACACGTGCCCCGATCTCCAGATGTGACGTCACCTGCTCCGCTTGCTTCTCAATTCGACAGTGAACGGAGCAGAACGAACCCAATCTGCTGATAATATCTTGGTGCCAGATGCCAGCCATGTTTTTCTTACGTTATACAGCTATGTTTATTGACCTTTCGCCAAAAATCATGTTTTGCAAGTACTGCTCCTTTGTAAGAGAACACACATATATGAATGAATAAAAAATATACTTTATTTACAGGGTGGCACAAAACATTTCACAGTTCACTAGCAAAAATCTTCTTCCGGAGGTAGTTAATCCACGTTTCCTTTGTTCCAAGGTCCATTGAATTCCATTCAAAACTAGGGATCTGTAATAGAGAACTAACATGTAACTGCGGGAAGTCATCTATAGAAATTGTCTCAGAGAAAATTATATATATATATATAGTGCCTTGCTAAAGTATTCGGCCCCCTGGAACTTTTCAACCTTTTCCCACATATCATGCTTCAAACATGATTTGAAGCATATGTGGGAAAAGGTTGAAAAGGGGCCTGAATACTTTCGCAAGGCACTATATATATATATATAAAACACACAGACTGACATAGGAGAAGATACTATTATACAGACATGAGGAACCCATCATGATATAATATCCTAAAACACAACTCGAATTGTAACCAACCTGAACTACATAGTACCCCAGGATCTCCAAATGTCTCTTCTTCATGGCATTTAAGCCTTTAATCTTGGAAGAGTTTCTGCAAAATGCCGCTGGATTAAGAAAGTCAATGGCAACTCTATAAAGATGAAAGAAATAATATGTTAGAGTCCAACAAACAAAATCAAGAGGAATTGAATTCTACTCAAATTTTTCCAAAAAAACATCCATTTGCCCAAACCGCTATTTTTCTGAACCGGAAAAAGCCATTCATTTGTAAAAAAAAAAAAATTATACTGATTTTGCTGCTCATCTCTCTAGCTCCTCTGTTCCTCAATGGAGAAACCGCCCTTTTCTCCTCCTCGATTAAGATAGGAGATGACAGTTGGTGCTTTTAAAATTCTATGGAGGGGGGAGAGGAGCTAGCGGAACACAGACATTCTGCTATATCAGTCTCCATAGAACTTTGTGAGCACTAACTGTCATCTCCTATCTCAGTAACGGGAAAATCTGTATTCACGGAAAACAGATTTTACTTGGAAGTTGAGAATTTTGAGAATGAACGATCAGTTCAGGAGGAGAAAGAAGCAGATTTCTATGATCAGACATATTACAAAGTTTCTTATTTGCATGTCTTCTATGGATTTATGTAAGAAAACTTAAAATGAAGGCTATTTTTTAAGAGAATGAGGCTGCGTCGTGATCTAGCACCACATGTCTACACACAGAATCACCGACCTCTGGGCTCCTTGAGGTAGAGACTTGTTATCACACATCTGACTGTCCTGGCCCCACTGGACTTCGGCCACATTGGCGGACAGCTTGTTCTCCTCTATGTAGGCAATAGGCTTTTTATTTTTGCTCAGGATGCACTCGAAGTCTATAGAAAGCAAGCATCAAATGTTAGGAGAATCACAGTCCAACACCTTCCAAAAACCCTCACTGGGTCCACTCAGCGAGCTCCTGGTGTGTGCAGTGCTCAGGTCACATCAACAGCCAATTAGTGTCATCAACTTGACCAGAGCCGCTGAGCTCACTTATGGTCGACATGATGGCAACAGCGGCAGAGGCTCAATGCTGGACCTGGGGAGGGTGAGCCAGGCGCACTTTTTTTTTTGTTTTTAAAACAAACTACAATCAATTGGACACTTGTTTTCAAAAGCCGGAAAAACACTTTAAGGGTATGTGCACACATCCGGAAAGTATGCAGAAATTTCCTGAGAAAACCCTGAGGTTTTCCGCAGGAATTCTGCACGCGTTTTTATCGCGTATTTCGCGCAGATTTTTCGCTTTTTTTCCGGAGGTTCCCAATGTAATAATATAGTGGGAAATCCGCTTAAAATCCGCAAAATTAATGAACATGCTGCGTATTTTTCCGCATGCGTTTTTCGCGGAAAAATACGCAACATGTGCACAAAAATTGTGGAAACCATTATAAATGATGGAATGCATATGTATGCGTTTTTTAAGCGTTTTGGTTGCGAAAAAATGTGCAAAAAATCTGCGAATAATCTGGAACGTGTGCACACAGCTTAAAAGGGTTTTTAAAAGTTATCCCCTTTCTATAAAACAGGAGGCAAGTTACTGATCTCTTGGGGGTGTCTGACCGCACTCAGCCATTTCAAGCAGTCCTGTAAAGAATAAAAGGAGTGGGCGACCCCTGCTCAATTACGATTCTGTGCAGAATATTGATTGACTGTATAGACTTTTGTTTTAATTTTTTTTATGGCAACAACCGTATGAAGAACTAAACAAATAAAGGAACTGCGGGCTTTTAGACAACGATCACCAGTGGGTCCTCCGCTAAGAAACGTGATATAATATGAAGTAGATGTGTGTGGAAGTCATCCTGTGATATCATATACTAAAATGCAACTCAAACTGTCCCCACCCTGAATTACATCCCCCCAGGATCTCCCATTGCCTCATATGTCAGTGTTTTGCTTGTGGCTGTGTTGCTTTTATTTGCACAAAAGTTATTAAACAGTCACAATATTTGATGAATTTTGACATATCTTTAAATTATAACATTTCTTTCCAGAGCAGAGCGGCGTTTGTGATTTCTTAGTGCAGCAAAATATATATTTTTTTACATTTCACAATCTTACCTACTGTGTAATAATATGGAGTAGTCACAAACATCTTGGCATAATTAACTCCCCCAAAGAGATCTCCGAGAAATAAGTGGATTTGATGGTATATGGATCTCTTACTGTTACCTTCTGAGCAAAAAAAGAAAACAAACAAAAAACAACTTTTTAATATTCTAAGGATTATTCCTTATTGCATATCCATAAATCGCACAATATACTTTTGCAGTGGAGAATATTAAAGGGATTGTTCACTTTCAGAAAAGTGGACCCCAAACACTCTAAAATAACAAACAGAGCAGGTACATGTCCTCCCCGGTTTCAGTGCCGGTTCCCTCTCGCTGCTCCAGTCTCAGTTTGGGCTGCAGAGATGACGTTATGTCCGACAGCCCAAATCACCGCTGTAGTCAATCACTAAGGCTGGTTTCACACTTGCGTTTTGATCTGCAGCGTTTTAAAAAAAAAACGCGTGTGGTGAAAAAACGCATGTAAACGCGGCAAAACACCACGTTTTTTAGACGCATGCGTTTTTGCATGCAGAAAAAAAAACGCGGTGTTTTGCGGCATTTACATGCGTTTTTTCCTGCGTTTGCGTTTTTTAAACGCAGGCTGAGAAGTGTGTGACAGCTGCCAATCATCAAAATCAACTAGAAAACCCACTAAAAACAGAAATAGCTAGGGTTAGGGTTAGGATCCCTAGTAACCCTAGGGATCCTAACCCTAACCCTAGGGATCCTAACCCTAACCCTAGGGATCCTAACCCTAAGGGTTAGGATCGTAACCCTAACCCTAAGGGTTAGGGTTAGGATCCCTAGGGTTAGGGTTAGGATCCCTAGGGTTAGGATCCCTAGGGTTACTAGGGATCCTAACCTAAGGGTTAGGATCCCTAGTAACCCTAGGGTTAGGGTTTTCTTGTTTTTTCTTGTGTTTAGGGTTAGGGTTTTCTTGTTTTTTCTTGTGTTTTTCTATAAAAACGCATGCGTTTTTAACGCAAGCAAACGCATGTGCTTAAAAACGCATGCGTAGACAGCAATGCATTTTTTTGCCGCGAATAAACGCATGCGTTTTTTGCGGGGAAAAAACGCAGCTAGAAATTACTGCAGGTTGCATTTCTGCAAATGAACGCACGCGTCAAAAAACGCATGCGTTGCCGAAAACGCGTCAAAACACACGCTAAAAAACGCATGCATTTTTTTAATGTTAAGTACAGAAAAAAAAACGCATGCGTTTTTTAGCGCTAAAACGCTGCAGATCAAAACGCAAGTGTGAAACCAGCCTAAGCTCAACGAGGTAGGCGGCAGAGCCTCTGTGCTCAGTGATTGGCTGCAGTGGTGCTGAGCACTGTCAACGCAACATCACTGTTGAGGCCGGTTTCACACGTCAGTGGCTCCGGTACGTGAGGTGACAGTTTCCTCACGTACCGGAGACACTGACACACGTAGACCCATAAAAATCAATGCATCTGTTCAGATGTCATTGATTTTTTGCGGACCGTGTCTCCGTGTGCCAAACACGGAGACATGTCAGTGTTCGTGGGAGCGCACGTTTTACACGGACCCAATAGAGTCAATGGGTCCGCGTAAAACACGGACCTCACACGGACATTCTCCGTCTGGGGTCCGTGTGCGTGCAGGAGACAGCGCTACAGTAAGCGCTGTCCCCCCCACATGGTGCTGAAGCCGGTATTCATATCTTCCCTGCAGCAGCGTTTGCTGTAGAGAAAATATGAAGAATAGTGTTAAAAATAAAGATTTAGGTGTCCGCCGCCCCCCCACCCCCTGTGCGCCCCCCCACTGCGCCCCCCCGCTGGTCAGAAAATACTTACCCGCTCCCTCGCTGCTTCCTGGTCTGGCCGCGCCTCCTACTGTATGCGGTCCCGTGGGGCCGATCATTTACAATCATGAATAGTCGGCTCCGCCCCTATGGGAGGTGGAGCCACATATTCATGACTGTAAATGATCGGCCCCACGTGACTGTATGCAGGAGAAGCCGCGGCCAGACCAGGAAGCAGCGAGGGAGCGGGTAAGTATTTTCTGACCAGCGGGGGGGCGCAGCGGGGGGGCGCAGCGGGGGGGCGCACAGGGGGTGGGAGGGCGGCGGACACATGGATCTTTATTTTAAACACTATTCTTCATATTTTCTCTGCAGCAAACGCTGCTGCAGGGAAGATATGAATCGCAGCTTCAGCACCATGCAGAGTGGGTACCACACGCTCCGTGTGGTACCCACTCGCCATACGGGCGGCACACGTGTGCCGCACGTATGGCCTCTGTGAGTTCCCAGGCACACGGACACGGATAACTCCGGTACCGATTTATTCCGGTACCGGAATTATCTGGACGTGTGGGACAGCCCTCAAACACTGAGACCAGAGCCTCAGCTGGGAGCCGGCACTGGAATTTGAGCGCTGATTTTTTTTTTTTTTTATCATGTGTCACTCAATTTTTTTTTTTTTTCTTAAGCATACAAAAACAAACTAACAACTAAATGAATAAAACGAGCCCCGCACCTCTATGCTTCATCTGTCGACAGTATTCTTCATGAAACCATGGGACTTGGTATTCCGGGCACTCGAGACAAACCGCCCGATTTAATTGCATCAGGCGCATTCGTATCTTGGCACTTTTGTCAGGCAGAAAAGCTAAAAAATAATATAATTAGTGAAGAAAGAGAAAATCTACAACACACAGAAATCAAAAGCGTTCCCAACATGTGATACTGAGCCTGCGCCGTACATAGCGGGTGCCAGCGGCGTTACACAGCCAGCACCCGCCTGTAACACTATGACTGGCGCTAGCCTCGATTGCCCACTGTACCCCACCCCCCAAGAGACCATGGGGTGGCCATGGGTTATTAGTGCAGTGTGGGTCTATTAAAGGCTATTATTGTCATCAGATTAGTACTCCTGTAAAGTTTTAGGCATCATAGGAGACTGAGATTTTTACTTTGTACTACTATCCAGTTTTAAAATACAAAAAAATCCCAAAATAAAAATTACATTACATTATATATATATATTTTTTTTTTTCTTACATATGTGAACCCTTCTATATAAAAGGTTTTAAGTACCCCAAAATGGTGACAATCTTGTTTGACCTCCCAGAACCATGTATGACCTTGTCAACTGATCGTGCATCTTTATTTCAATGGAGTAAAGGATCAGGTTGGTTGATATCAAAGATCCTCATTTCCCAAACATTTGATTAAAAAAAACAAGGCCTAATACATTGGTTCCAATAATGGAACAATGGGAAAAACAAAACAAAAAACTTCCAGATCTCAGAAAAAGTCACAAACTTAAAAATGTTCATGCACAAAAAGTTCTGATTTTCTTGTTGCCACTGAAATATAAAGAACCTAACCCCCACCATTGGTGAAAAAAAAGAAAAAGGAACTAAAACAAACAAGACAACTATAAACGTTCCGACTTGAAGAGTCACACTGCTGGGTTATTGTTTAAAAAAAAAAAAAACAACAACAATGGCAGAATTGCGTCTTTTTTTCACCATTTCACTGCTCTTGGAATTTTGTGTGTGCATTATACGGTTAACTGAATTCATTACAATTTGTCTTGTGCAAAAATAACAAATTAATATTGAAAATTGAAAGTAGAATGATAAAAAAAATAACAGAAAATAAATAATAATTAAAAACAAAACAAAAAAAAAATTGCCCAGTTGTGTAAGGGTTAAATAAAAGCTTTATTAAATTTTATAGGGTATTAGGCTTTTTGTGCCGGGTCTCGCACCAGGATGGGTAATGCAGGTAAAGCTGCAAAGAAATATTCGATTTATATTAGCCGACCCTGATGACAGATGTTGGGGAAATGAGGATGGGGCATATTTGCAAAGTGATCCCTTACCCCATTAAAATAAAGATGCACGCTCAGAAGACACGAGCATACATGGTGCTGGGAGATCAGAGAAGACAAAGCCTCTCATATGTACGGCCAGCCTAAGTCCTAGGGGCAACATGAGCAATATAGAACCTAAATGGATAAAGGTGGAGCATTCGCTCACATGACACTTACTGTCCAGTTCGGAATCCAGTTTAGTTAGGAAACGAATATTGAAAATGGCTTTAATCAGATCTTCTGGGAAATACTGTGCAACAGCAAGAGTGAAGCCCACCAGAACCAAGAGATGAGGAGGGAAGGAGTCTGGAAGGTAAAATAACACAACCACTATCTTATACATTTTTTTTTTTCATTCCTGATCTGATATTAGACGAAGCTGAAGTATTAAAGAGTTTTCATTTTTATTTCATAAATCAATAGCACTCATAAAAACACCGGATTACGTACCGGTAATGCTCTTTTATAGAGCCACGACAGCACCCACTTGAGAGAGGGGATCCGCCCCTAGGAACAGGAAACCCTATGGAGAGATAAAAGGGGCGGTCCCCCTCGCTCCCACAGTTGGGTTACAGAGATTGCGAGGAACCGCCCACCAGATTAGTAGGCAATATGATTTCATCATTTATCATTAGTTAACTTAGTATGGCTAACTATAAGAACCAAAAAACACCCTTAATCGTGCTTTTATAAAAATAACCTAATAGGGTGGGAAGTAAAGGGGTGCTGTCGTGGCTCTATAAAAGAGCATTACCGGTACATAATCCGGTGTTTTCTCTTCGCCACGACAGCACCCACTTGAGAGACTTTCAGAGATAGTCATTTGGGAGGGATTACAGTGTTAAGAACTGATCTACCAAAGGACAGGTCAGATGAAGAAGACAAATCCAATCTATAGTGATTATAGAATGTAGTAGGAGAAGCCCAGGTTGCGGCCTTACATATTAGTTCTATTGGAACTTCCGCACGCTCGGCCCAGGATGAGGCTATCGCCCGGGTGGAATGTGCTTTTACAGTCTCAGGCGGCTTCTCCCCTTTGGATGAATAGGCCAAACATATTGCATCCCGAATCCACCGAGATAAGGTACCCTTCGTGACTCCATCTCCTTTTCTATGGCCCTGGAAGGAAATAAAGAGAGCCCTGCTCTTCCTCCAGGCGCTAGTTCTATCTAAATAGGCTAATATGGCTCTCCTCACATCTAATGTGTGGTATTTTTGTTCTTCCTGATTCGTAGGGTTATCATAGAAGGAGGGGAGAAAAATCTCTTGTGACCTATGGAATTTAGTACATACTTTGGGCAAGTAGGAAGGGTCTGTTTTTAGGATAATTCTATCTGGAAATATAGACATAAATGGTGGATCTATTGACAATGCCTGTATGTCGCTTACTCTTCTAGCTGATACCAAAGCAACAAGAAGAGCTGTTTTGAAGGAAACATGTTTTATGTGAGCTGAATGTAGTGGCTCAAAGGGGTGGTCTGTTAGAGCTTCGAGGACCAAATTAACATCCCAAGGTGGTACATGGGGAATTTGGACTGTCTCTGACCTTTGGCAAGCTGCGATAAACCTAGCTACCCACCTGTCACCTGCAATATCGTGACCATATAAAGCACCAAGCGCAGAAATATGTACTTTTAGGGTACTGACTGCCAGTCCTAAATCACGCCCTTTTTGAAGAAATTCTAGAATCATAGGGATATGAATTTTGTCTGATAGTGCTGTTGGGTAGAGGTTTAGAAATTTTTTCCACACTCTCACATAAATGGTTGTGGTGGATTTTTTCCTACTTAGTAGCAGAGTGTCAATTACTTTGTTAGAAAATCCTCTCCTTTTTAGCAGCTGCCTTTCAAATGCCAGGCTGTCAATCGTAGACCCTTCACTTGAGGGTGGTTGAAGGGGCCTTGAGAGAGAAGATCCTGATCCTCCGGAAGGATCCACGGGTCTGAGATCGACATGGCTCTCAGCCAGGAAAACCATGGCCTCTTGGGCCAAAATGGAGCTATTAAGATCACATGAGCTCTGTCTTCCCTTATCTTCCTGATCACTATTGGAAGAAGTATTAGTGGGGGAAAGGCATATGCTTTCTGGAATGTCCATGGGACCTGCAGAGCATCGAAGATATCTGGATTGTCGGACCGGAATAGTGAAGCGAACCTTTTGACTTGTCTGTTGCGTCTTGTCGAAAAAAGGTCTATCTCGGGAGTGCCCCATTTTTTGACTATCATTAAAAAGATACGTCGGCTGAGAACCCACTCTCCTTGGCGAAGAGTGTGGCGGCTGAGAAAGTCCGCTTTTGGATTGTCGACTCCTCTCACGTGCAGTGCTGACAAGGATAGGAGGTGCTTCTCTGCTATGGATAGAATGTCGCCGGCTATAGACATGAGAGCTTCTGATCTTGTACCCCCTTGGTGATTTAAGTATGCCACTGCTGTCATGTTGTCTGAAAGGATTCTTGTATGCTTTCCGTGTAGCTGTGGAAGAAATTTACATATGGCATAATAGACAGCCTTCAGTTCTTTTTTATTAGAAGAATCGTTCGATTCTTCAAGAGACCACAGACCTTGAGCTATTTGATCTCCTAAGTGTGCTCCCCAACCACTAGGACTGGCATCGGTAAAGATTGTTCTTGAAGGATTAACCACCCAGGGAACCCCACTGGTAAAATGACTGTGATCTAACCACCAGGTAAGAGAATTTAACACGTCTGTTGGAAAAGACAATCGACTATCTAATTGGCCTTGTAACCTCTCTTCCTCTTGCAGAATATTATACTGTAATTTTCTACTATGGTATTGAGCCCATGGGACAGCCGGAATACACGATGTAAAAGAACCAAGAAGGGACATCCCTTCTCTTAGGGAAATTAGGGGGTTATTAATCACCGATTGTACTTTGTTGATAATCGCTATTTGTTTAGAGTCGGGAAGAAAGCACCTCTGACTTGTAGAGTCTAGAATAAGCCCCAGGAATGTTTGTCGAGTTGTGGGGGATAATCTGGACTTTTCCCAGTTTACTAACCACCCCAACTCTTGCAGGGAGGAAATTGTATCAAGTACTCGTTGATGGCATTGGGAAAAGGAGTTACCCACTATCAAGAGGTCATCTAAATATGGTATCACAAGTGTGTCTTTTAATCTCAAGTATGACATTACTTCCGACATTAATTTTGTGAAGACTCTCGGGGCTATTGATAGACCGAAGGGCATTGCTGTATATTGATAATGCCTTACTTGACCTCCCATCATAACTGCCACCCGAAGATATTGTTGATGTTCAATGAAGATTGGTAGATGATAATACGCATCTTTAAGGTCAAGCACTGCCATGAAGCAATGGGGAAACAGAAGCTTAATAGTTGATCGTATAGATTCCATTTTAAAGGTTTGGTTTTCTAAGAATACGTTTAGTCTTTTTAGGTTAATTATTGTTCTAAACGATCCGTCTGGTTTCGGAATCAAAAACAAAGGGGAATAAAAACCTTTTCCTTTTTGATGAAAAGGGACTTCCACTAGTACCCCTTTGGACAGGAGATTTATTATTTCTTGTTCTAAGGCCTCCTGTTGTGATTGAGACCTTAAGGAAGTCAATAAGAATGAGTCCGGAGGGACTCGGGCAAATTTTAATTTTAAACCCGTAGATATAAGGCTAGTTGCCCACGGGTTAGAGGTTATTGTCAGCCATTGTGACGAAAAGAAAGACAACCTACCACCAACGGGTAGATCTGTCCTAACGGGGTTTTTCCTCAGGTTTGAATGGACGCTTTCCGAAAAATGCTCCTTTCTGTTTAAAGTCTTTATTAGCCCAGCGGTCTTGGTTTTTATAGTCTTTTCTCCTATTAAACATGGGCTTTCGGAACGCTCTCCTGTAGGATGGAAGATAAGTGTTATTGGGGAACCCCTTCTTCCTCTCACCCGCTTTAGTTAGAATTTCGTCTAACTTAGTACCGAATAGGTACTCACCCTGGCATGGAAGACCACACAGTTTGGACTTTGTTTGGGGATCTCCTTTCCACCCCTTTAGCCATAAGGCTCGACGAGCCGCGTTAGTTAGACCTGCCGATTTGGCCGCCAGCCGTATGGAATCAGCTGAGGAATCTGCTAAAAAGGCTGTAGCTCCCCTAATTAACGGCAAGGAAGAGATTAGTCTATCTCGGGAAAGGCCGCTTTTTAATCCTTCTTCTAAATCATTCAACCAGACCAACATGGATCTGGCAGTACATGTGGCTGATATAGCCGGCCTGAAGGCTCCAGTACAGGATTCCCATGCTCTTTTTAGGAGGGTATCGGCCTTCCGGTCCAGCGGGTCTTGTAAGGAGCCGGAATCTTCCACGGGTAGTAAAGATTTCCTAGAGGTGGAGGCCACAGCTGCATCCACCTTCGGGGCTTTCAACCATATGGAGAAATCTTCATCGTTAAAGGGATAGCGTCTTTTTGATGAAGACGGTAATCCTCTTTGTCCCTGGCTTTCCCACTCCTTTTTAACTACATTTTTTATTGCTGGAATTACAGGAAAGGAAGGTTTTTTCCTCTCTGACAGGCCTGCAAACATCACGTCCTGTGGGGTTTTAGGGGTTTTTGTGTCCTCAATACCCATGGTGTTGCAAACTGATCTTACTAGATTATCAATGCTGTCTGTGGGAAAGCATGTATCTCTCTCATCATCTGAGGAAATGATCTTTTGGGAATCATCCGAATCTTTTTCAATATCAGAGGACTGTTCAGACCTAGGGGAATCATATTTTCTCCTACTCTCAAGAATTTTTTCTGAGCTCCGGAAGGCCCGCAATTCTTCCCTAATCATACTCCTTATATCTTCCGACCTTACTGAAGATTCCTCACGTAATGTGGATTCGATGCAAGGTTGGCACAGCTTTTTTAAATAATTATCGGGGAGCGGCTGAGAGCATAATGCACATTGTATGTGTTTTGTTTTCCCCGTTCTTTTTGCCTAGGAAATATAGACAAAGAGGGGAAGTATAATCAGCCTAAAAGGGTACACACACTCACACACTCACCCAGTGAGGTTGTTGTTACAATACCGACTGATGAGGAGGAGACGACTTTTTTGGCACAGATGGAACTGACCGGCCCGACTTTTTGCTTTTAGCAGAAGATCTGTGGCTGCTGCTTGTGCGGCTGACAGGTGTAATAGCGGTGACTTCAGATGAAGCCATCGCTGGGTCCTGTGGAGATGCCATGATGGACGCCGGAGGATCAGTGCCGGCGTCCTTTTCTAATGGGGGCCGCCATCTTGCTTCCTGCCGCACCCGGAAGTAACCGCTACATCCGGGTCACGGCCATACTGTATGCGCCTGCGCTCTCACCAGCCTCAGCGCAGGCGCCGTCTCTCCTGAGTCACCCCGGAAGTTTTGCGATACTGCTTCCGGGGGACAGTACATCGGACCCACGCTGCCTGCGCACCATCCGAGATGGCGCCGCAGGATCAACTTACCCCAGCGTTTTTGGTCTCCGCAGGTCCGCTGGGTGAATCTCCGTGAGCCAGGCGACTCCCCGGACCCGGCCTCACGGTACCTGCCAGCAGAGGGGGGAAGCTACCATAGGACCCCCGACGCTGCTTCCAGCTTCTGGAGCCCTTGCCGTCCCATAAAGGTAAACTGCGCAAGCGGCATCCAGGCTGGGCATCCTCTTCTCTCCAAGGGTCTCCCGTAGGAACAGGAAACCAACTGTGGGAGCGAGGGGGACCGCCCCTTTTATCTCTCCATAGGGTTTCCTGTTCCTAGGGGCGGATCCCCTCTCTCAAGTGGGTGCTGTCGTGGCGAAGAGAAAATAAGTCTTATCAGACAAATCGGCTTTTTTTTTCCTCTCCTCCTGGACTGATCTTTCACGCTCAGTTCATGAGTAAAATCTTCCATTAGGCCGGTTTCACACGTCAGTGGCTCCGGTACGTGAGGTGACAGTTTCCTCCCGTACCGGAGACACTGACACACGTAGACCCATAAAAATCAATGCATCTGTTCAGATGTCATTGATTTTTTGCGGACCGTGTCTCCGTGTGCAAAACACGGAGACATGTCAGTGTTCGTGGGAGCGCACGTATTACACGGACCCAATAGAGTCAATGGGTCCGTGTAAAACACGCACCTCACACGGACATTCTCCGTCTGGGGTCCGTGTGCGTGCAGGAGACAGCGTTACAGTAAGCGCTGTCCCCCCCACATGGTGCTGAAGCCGCCATTCATATGTTCCCTGTAGCAGCGTTTGCGGCAGAGAAAATATGAATAATAGTGTTTAAAATAAAGATCTATGTGTCCGCCGCCCCCCCACCCCCTGTGCGCCCCCCCCCCCCGCTGTCCTGAAAATACTCACCCGCTCCCACGTTGGCTGTCACTCCTTCCTCTCTGCCCCGCGCCTCCTACTGTATGCGGTCACGTGGGGCCGATCATTTACAATCATGAATAGTCGGCTCCGCCCCTATGGGAGGTGGAGCCACATATTCATGACTGTAAATGATCGGCCCCACGTGACCGCATACACTAGAAGCCGCGGCCAGACCAGGAAGCAGCGAGGGAGCGGGTAAGTATTTTCTGAAGAGCGGGGGGGGGGGGGCGCACAGGGGGTGGGGGGCCTGCGGACAGATAGATCTTTATTTTAAACACTATTATTCATATCTTCTCTGCCGCAAACGATGCGGCAGGGAACATATGAATCGCAGCTTCAGCACCAGATGCTCCTACGTGTGGTACCCAGCACGGTGCGTGTGGTACCCAGTGGGAACACGGGCGGCACACGTGTGCCGCAAGTGTGACACACTGATGTACACAAGAAACGTAGGGGCACACGGACACGGATAACTCCGGTACCGAATTTTCTGGTACCGGAATTATCTGGACGTGTGGGACAGCCCTTACTGAGATAGGAGACAGCTGGTGCTCATAAAGTTCCATGGAGAAGTGTAACTGACGATTCAGAAGAACTTACAACGGAAAGTCTGTGTCCGTCTCCACCTCCTCTCCATAGAATTTTATAAGCACCAACCTATCTCACAGTAATGGGAAAATCTGTCTATATAGAGAATGGAGATTGAAAGGAGGGGAAGTAGCACATTTCTCTCATAGAATATATTACAAAATCGCCAGTCACTCTTTAAGAATAAGGTATGTTAGCAGGAGGAGGAATCAGCCCGACCCCTCTGGGCAAATTCCATTCATTTTTACGGATCTGTTCACATCTGCACCGGCGGCTCGGCTACTGGTTACGGAGTCTTTAATGGAAAAGATACTGCTGTCAGAAACCAATGGGAAATGACAGCCGCCGCTGGGATCAGATGACACAGAGGTGAACGGAGCCTTATGGAATGTGTCTGTTTCCTAGGGCTTAAAATGCGTAAATGCGGCGATGTCACTCAGCTACAATACCTTCATTTTCTTTGTGAAAAAGGAAGAAATAGATTAGAAAATGGTAGAATTCTTGTGCAGAACATGTTTTTTTTTTTTGTTTTTTTTTAAGGGGAACCGGTGTAGAGCAATGACTGCTGTACGTGGCGGCCTGTATTCTGATGATAGGTTGGACAGCGGCAGGGAAAAGAAATAATCTGCAGCTCAGGATCATAATAAGGGATGATGTAGAAACTTTATTAACAATTATTTTAGACAAGGTCCCAATCCATAAAGATAAGGAAATTATAACATTAGGGCTACATTTTTTAGATGAAAACGGGACAATTCTTTTTTTTTCTCTTTTCTTCACTTGCCCGTGTGACCACAGTCTATAATATGGGAAATTCATCACTGAAATTCTGATGTGATTATCTGCACAATAACCACAATGTACTAAAAATAATAAAAAAAAGTTGTGGGGTTTAGGTTTTCTAATCTGCAGCTTGTTAATGATAATGTGGAATTTTTTGCATATTTTCACTTTTTGCAACGCGGAGGCGGAAATCACAGGTAGAAAAATGTGTCTCTTTAATCTTCCAGGGCTGTGATTACTCCTGGGGTGAAGCGTGGCCAGATCTCCACTTATACTGAGAATACAATGAATACTTACTTAAATTAGCGAGAATATGCTGAATACACATTGTAAAGAATTCTTCTTCTCGCGGGGGATCATAGCCCAGATTGACAAAGGCAAATAAAACTCTGTTCAAGTCTGTGGGATGGATCTTAAAAAAACAAACAAAAAAATACATTATTAATCTGACAAATAGTCTTTACTAACACAGTGTGTACATGACATAGTCCAGTAAATGAGAGGGATTTCTGCAATCACAGCATTGATGATCTTTCCTAAGGATACCCCATCAGTGCAAATCACAGCTCAGAGGAGCACTACATCCATCAATCTGCTACTGCTGGGTCATCAGTGATAGCTAATGATAAAGTGATCGCAGAGAAAATGGTCTGTTTGCCATTAATGTGCTGGATCAGATTTTCATCCATTTCTAATCTGTAAGTCCGTTGGTTTTTTTTGCTTTTTCCTCCATTAAGGAGTTTCATTTTCTTGTATCTTTTTTGTTTTTTTCACGAACCAATAGACTTGCATCAGAGAAATTGATCCATGATTCAGATCAAAAGTGACCATATCTCAGTTTGGTTTTTTGCAGGCACTGCAAAAAAGCAAAACATACATGTAAACAGCCCCATAGACTATAATAGGTACATGATCTGTGAGAAACACTGAGAACATGTATGAAAAAAACCAGACGTCTGAGACCTAAGGGCGCAGTCAGACGACCATATAAATTGGACTGTGATTGGACCACAATGCAAAGACTGTCCAGCGGTTCTACCGACCTGAGCATGATGGCTGTACAGGAAAACATGAAGCGGTCATGCTCAGGTCGGGAGAGCCGCCGGCCAGTCTGTGCATTGTGGTCCGATCACAGTCCAATTTATTTGGTCATCTGACTGTGTCCTAAGAGTACAAGTATTGACTGGTAGAACAGCAACACCAAATCCTTCATTTAAAGGAATTGTCTCATCTATAGTGGCCAAAAGTGCTTGTAAAAACAATTTACTTCTTACTTTAAAATCCTCTCCGTTTGCAATAATGGAAGGAGTTTTAATTCTATAGTTTACTGCTCATTGTCTAGGTTACCAGCCACTCCTGCAGCTTGTCAGAAGTGTCCAGTTTCCCAGACAAGCAGCATGCACATCTGCCTCTGCAGGCCATCTGGACCTTAGGAGCTCACCACTGTCCCCTTACCCCATTGCAAGCAAAAAGTCGGGAGGCAGGGGAGATGGGTGCTACCAAAGATACATGATGAGAGAATCCCTTTAAGGATTTCCTGAAGGAATAACAGAGGAACAACAATGAAAAGATGCTCCGGAATAATTATTACATGGGGGTACCATAGTGTAACACACAGGACTGGTGCTCTTTAAGCCGCCCCTAGACAGCTGTCAGGTGCACGCACTGAATAGACCTTTGGCCACCAGATGTTTCGTTTGGGCCAGTGACTGGCCTTCCAATCTGAACCCACGGGGCTTCTACCTTTGTGACATTCTCCATGGTGACTTCTGCGATCTTGTCCAGAACCGGAGGACACAGAGTATTACAGTAACTAATAACCAGCGCCAGAAACGGTGCGTTCCTCCAGGTGACCTGGTGCAGCAGGCGCTGGCAGGTGAGCAGGATGTCGTCTATCAGCATATTCTGCAGCCACTGCCCGTTCATCACGTACGTCAGCTCATTCAACAGATGATCAATGTCGTCCATATTCTTCACTCTCTCCAGTCCGTATCGGCTCACTTTATGGAGGAGTTTCTCATACATCCCGGATTTATTCTGCCTGGACAGACTGGACGGGCTGTAACCACCGGATGACGCTGTTCGCGATGCTATTCAGGTCGCTGAGGTCACACTGGGGAATGACGTCGTCAATCTTTCTAAGGACGGCTTCATCCACTCTAGTAAGGGTCAGCAGCGACAGTGACCTGGTCATCATAACCACCATAGATGGGACATGAGACGTCTTCATAAAGCTACGGGAAGGGACATTTCAGGCACCAAAAACAAGTCACCATCTCAGAATCAAATCATTTATACATGTGACAAAGGGAACAAAAAGAAGCCACCAAAACCCTCAAAACACATTAATGTGGGCTTTATTTTTGTGGTTTCCCCAGGCAAAAGATAAAATAAGAGGTCCATAGAACAAAAATGTCACGTCTTTATTAAAAACAAACAAAAAAAAAAAAAACACTTTGTGATGAGTGTCACTCCAAAATTACTAGTTAAAATAAGCCTTATAAAATAGTCCTTATACAACCCATATGTTTGTAGTAATAAACTATTATTGTTGAGCATATTTATGTTAAAATTTGGGTGTCCGTTGTTGGCACGGCCAAGATATTTTTTTGCCTCCTGTGTTGATTGACAGTGCTCGCTTGGGGAAAGCACACAATGTAGCAGCAGGAGCCAGCGCACGCGCTGACAGATCTCTCTCCTCTCTGCTGCGGCCATGCGATTTTCCTCCCTCTTCTTTCTTTAACGCTTCTTGCTCGCCACACTTCTGCATCTTTCCGTGGAGCGAGCAGCCACAGCAGAGGAGAGAGGTCAGTGAGCGCGGTCAGTTAGCGCGCACAGGCCTCTGCAGTTACACTGTGCGCATACACGCTGGAGGACTCCCCAATGTCACCTTGACCAGTAGCGGACATACCATTGGTGCAACCAGTGCAGCCGCACAGGGGCCCGAGAGGTCCGGGGGCCACTGCATTCCCCAAAGCAGGTGGCATTGTGCATTATAAGGAGCTCTCCGGCTGCAAATGGTCCATATATTGTTCTTGCACAGGGGCCTCTGCTGTCTGTGTCCGCTCCTGGCCCTCACGGTATACCAGTCATATGTTTGTATTCTTAATAGTGACCTTGTCTTACCCACATGGTAAACCCAGCGCCATTCTAATAGGGCCGTCCACATGTCCCTTTAACCCGATTACTCGCCACACATGCATGGAAATTGCACTTACGCAGTTAGACGTTTTTGTAGATCCGCAAACAGTTGATAGTTTTGGCAGGGCAGGCAAACCACGGCATCTGTGAGCTTACATAGATACAGGCGATGGTAATGATCCAGATTGTCCTGGATGGCGGAGCAGATCCTGAACGGAGAGAAAAAGATCACACGTCATCAAGCAACATAACGAGACTCCATCCACCGCCGTGCCACGTCCTCATCCAGAAGGGACGCTCCCACGCAGGGTGCCGTGTGTGGCAGAACATATCTCACCCAGACCACAAGCCCCACTGATGTACATATGGGTTTTTGTAACTTTGATGGCAAAAACGACACAACACACTGCGCCAGTGTCATCAATAAGTTAGGAAACGGCTGACAGAGTCTCTAATAAGTGGTGGACGCTCCTTGTTCCAGTGTAAAGATGCTTCAAGAATGTGCATGAACGTCGAGTGTGCACCATATAAAATGGCTCATAGGTTTGTAAAGGCCCCATATACCGTAAGGGTCGGCCAAGCGTTCATCTGGCCATCAGCTCGCTCTCGCTCTATTCCCCCAATGGACATGAATGCTCAGTAGGGTGGCTCATGCATTGAGGAGTGGAGAAATCCACCATCGGACTCATCGGTCTGTACATCAAAGGGATCAGGAAAAAAACATTAAAAAAATAAAACCTCTCAGTACTTATTTGCTAGGAGGAGAATACTAAGAGTCTGAAATAGCTGATTACAGGGAACAACAGCATCCATCTGAACAGTAAATGGAAATATAGCAGGATTCAGACGTCCATATATTATGATCCAGGTACGGACCGAATTGGCCGAGGATCTCCTGGCCTCACACATGTATAGTTGGGTCAGCAGACCCTCGCCGGGGTGCAGCCCGTACCCGGACCGTGATAATATGGACAATGTCAGATTGGACAGGAAGGATCCAGCTCCAAACCATTCACGGCTTAGAGGATCCACTTACTTCTGAATGAGGATTGGGTTCTTGCACTCGGCCTCCGCCATGGTCTCCAGCACGTACACCAGACTGATGTGATGGATCTTATCTGCCAGTATGACAAGGTCGTCTTCAAGCCTGGAGGGAGCAAAGGAGCTCAAACCTTTACAAATCCAACATTTGGCACTTGTTTCCAGTACTGAATTCCTAGATTAGACTTCAAAATAATCAGGAGCTTCCTCTAATTAGGGAATACGAGTTCTATTTGAGTATTATCATTGCATTACGGGATTTTTTCTGTTGGTTCAGGGCTGATATGTAGTATCCCTTTAAGGGGCCGATTCATCACATCCCTTTAAGGGTCCCACTCACCTATTTCTTATCTCTTGAGAAGCCATCGGAAATAAGGCACAAAATATTTTTCCGAAATGATCCGCATTATTCCATAGGTTTGATATTTCGAGCAGAGACAATTTTGACATCACCTGAAACTCGTACTGCTTGAAAGCCATTTGCCGGTAGAGGCCGCTGACGATGCACATGGTGTCCGTGCTCATTTTATTCTTGTCCCGCACAAAAATCTGATTGCATTTATCCAAGAGGGGCTGGTAGTCATACTTCATAAGGCACAGAAACTGGACGACCCGGCGCACGCTGTGCACATCTATGTAGTTATCCCCCTCCATTAAGGATTCTGCCTTGCTGATCAGTCAGTGCTGCAACCGCTTAGAGGTGACCGGGAATGTCTTCATCATAAGGCTGGACAGGTATCTGGAAAAGGATTAAAAAGGATCATGAATGTGATCTATAGCACATATGAAGTGTGTGATATAGAGAGTGGCTTGCAAAATGAGTTAACTGAGAGTCCATCAGTGAGCTTATCCTGACACCCTACGCAGAAAGCAGCCAATCAGAGGTGTGGGCCGGGTTATACAGAGCTCAGTATTTAGAGCACTGCAAGATCTGCAGCAGAGAAAACAGGAACTTTATCAAAACTACAGCAAGCAGCCCAGTAAGTGACACATCGCTGGAATCAGAGTCTCTGCCCCTCCATCATACTGCACTCAGATGGGTCAAAATCAGACATAACCCACATTTTTTCCCGCATTTTTCCCGCAGAGTCCGATAAAAAGATTAAATAAATTTTGGACATGTGCACAGCCCTATTGAATATCATAGTTACGAGCGCTACAAGTGAAAACTACACATAGCACTCATCTGAGAAAATACGTCTTATGCACGAGCCCAAATAGCAAGTTAATCAAATTAATCTCCCTGCTCTAAGTATCAGCAGAGAGGTAACGCGGGATCGGCATTGGCTTCAGCAGGGAAGTTATACTTGTTTTGTTATTTTACAGCATTTCCAGATTTGGCTTTAAAAAAAAAAAAAAAACAGTTAAGCACGTTAATTTTTTTCCCTTTTCAGCATTCTAGAATTTTTTTTCATTGTTTTCATTCGCGTGTCACCACAGGTCAATATGGTCTTATTTTTGTAGACAAGTACTATTTTGCCTTACGCATTTATTAGTAATATTTTTAACATCATAGGTTGCTTCAGACAGTAAATGGAAGTATTAGGGTATGTGTCCACGTTCAGGATTGCATCAGGATTTGGTCTGGATTTTTCATCAGTATTTGTAAGCCAAAACCAGGAGTGGAACAATTAGAGGAAAAGTATAATAGAAACATATGCTCCACTTTTGCATTTATCACCCACTCCTGGTTTTGGCTTACAAATACTGATGAAAAATCCTGACCAAATCCTGATGCAATCCTGAACGTGGACACATACCCTTAGGGTATGTGTCCACGTTCAGGTTTGCTTCAGGCTTTGGTCAGGATTTTATGCAGGTAAAATCCTGACCAAAAATGCACCTGAGGTCACTGGCAGGTCACCTGCGGTGTTCCTGCGTGTTTTGCTCATAGTAGCAACATGCTGCGTTCTGAAAAAACGCTCCGCATGTGCGTTTTCGCAGGAAAAACGCATGCGTTTTTTAATGCACAGTGGAGACGGGATTTCCTTAAATCCCCTCCACTATGCTGGAACATCTGGACGCTGCGTTTTTGATGCTGCGGCTCAGCGCTGCGTCAAAAACGCAGCGTTTCCTGAACGTGGATACATACCCTTACATTTAAAAAATGATGTTTTATTTTTATTTATTTTTTTTTATTTAGTGTGTGGGGTGATGACATTGAAGGATAGTTGCACCAGTCTCTGCCTATAGAAATCCATGGGTGAAAAAGAAATTAAAACAAATATACATATGCAAGATTCAGTAGAAAAATAACAACAAGGCTGGAATTTGGGGGCGTGTCCTATTAGAACACCAGAGGCAGAGCTGACGGAGCCAAGATGGCTGCTCCCATGAGCTGTATTTACCACGACTTTGGCGGAACTAAAATGACTGTTTAACAGTCCTATTGCTTCCAAAGGTAATTTATTGTATATTTAGTTATATGTGCTATCTCTCCGCTGTAAAATAACTTGATATGTTTGACAGTGATGCGTCCACTTTAAGGGGTCAATGGGGACCACTCCTCGTTAGCTTCTTAAAGGAAACCTGTCAGGTCACTCAGGACTCGCAAACTGCTGACATGATGATTTACTTGCCATAATCCAGCAATAAAATCATGCCCTTCCTGTAGCATAAAGTTATGCATATCCTCCACATTTGTATTGCCCTCATTCACTATCCGGATAGTTCTATGAAAACAACACCTCTGGTCAGAGATAACTCACATCCTGAGGAGGAGTTTTCCCCTTTGGAGTCGACCCATCACCAAACATATCAGGTTATACTACAATAGGGAAGTAGTAGATATAAGTAAATAGGAATAAATTACCTTTGGAAACATAAGGACTGTGAAGACAATTATTTCAGCTCTGAGAGAGCCACTGTGACCTGACAGGATCCCTTTAAATCACTTCCAGTAGTCTTAGATACTGGTGACCGCTTACCTAATATTTTGTATGTTCTCCAGGCCCGTGTTCAGGGCATTGGCTACCTTTCCCATTAACGGACTGCTGCCCAGATCTAGTTTTTCCAAACAAACTGAGAATTTCGACAACGTCTCCGGTTCAAACCTGAAACAGGTAAAAACATACAATCAATCATATAAATACAAAATAACAAACAATGCGCCATACAGTTATATAGGATAAAATCCAAAAGATTTCTTTATAAAAAAGTTATTTATTGATCTAACTTTTTAGGTTTCGTTTTTCCAGTCCGCAGTTGCAAAAGTGCAGGACTCCACTGTCCTGGCTGTGCATCTTGTCTCATGTTTACGATGCTACAATGAAATGCTATGACGTGTATACTAGTGGGAGAAGAGGGATACAATGCGGAAAACCTTTGGGCAACACACAGCATGACGAACCTCAAGAGCCAAAGAGCTAATGCTGGGCAACTAAATGGCAAAATGGCTGCTGGGATTGGTAATCAAACATTCCACCAGCCTTACTTTTCCAGTCTTCTCCAGCCTTCCATTAGCAGCTGCTGCACCAAAGAGTCGTGCGCTTCCACATTAAACCTTGAAATACAGAATACAACAATGGTAAACGAGATGCAACATAAGGACCGAGCAATGGAGCAAGTGGCTCGTACCTTATAACGGCATACAGCGTATTCACCAGGGTGGTGTCGCTCATAAAGTCAATTTTATTTTCTGCCAGGATCCGAAGAGCAATAAATTCCGGGTGATTTCGGACGGTTTCATGATTTGCGTTTGCACTCGGCTTCCCCTTCTGAAGCTCCCATAATGTATTGATGGCGCAACCCACATGATGTACTGTAAGCTTAGACTTATGGATGCCAACGAGTTGAAAAATCTGGAATTGGTTTGTGCTAGTCATCAACTGATCCAGGAGCGGATCCGAACTGATACTACGCATCTGAAAGAAGCGCAGAGAAAGAGGCAAAGCCCTCCTCCAGCAGAACATGTCTGGACTGTACGAAAGGCTTAGGACCTTAGAGAAATAAAAATATTCTATGTCTTTTCTTCCAACATCTTCTTAGAAAGTGGATATTCCTCTCTCCGGAGAAGATCTTGTTACTTCAAGATATGATAAGACACTTTGATTAAAGCCATCTGTAAAGGAAGAGATAAAAAAGGAATAATAATAATAGTGGACCCACAACTTATATGTAAGGCTGTGTTCTTTCCACATACAGATTATACAATCAGCATTTTAACATACTTATTATATGGTATTGGTATACAGGGGGTGCAGAAGTCGGTGTGCAGTGCCCCAGAGTCCTGGTCGTTGCAGTACTGTGGCTCCGCCACTATGGGGAGCTATGGTACGTCTGATTGCACTAAAGGAGTTTCTCTGACCAGGTAACACCTCACTACACTTCACACTCCGGCCACCAGGGGGGGTGGTCCTATCTAGTAGGCCACTCCTCACACTCTGGTAAAACTGGGGGTTGGACAGGAAGACAGAGAGAAGTAGCTGGGAAGAGCTAGTGAGAGGACCTGTCAGGGATGGGATCCTGGCAGACTCCTCAGAACAGAACTAACCAGTGCACAACGGGAATACAGTAAAGAAGTATTGGGACCAGAAGGAGTCGTGCTGTTAGACCGAGGCAACATCCTTCTGAGGCGCAAACAGTCGGTGGCCGGAACGCCGAGCAAGTAAGAGACTTTAAGTACTACTGCAAACCACGGCCGGACAGCTAATTATAGGTTGGCTGTCTCACTTAACACCTAAGCAGACAACGGAGGCAGTTGTGGGAGAGGGGCGACTCTAGGGTCCCGGAAGAACTCCAGGCCTACCCCGTCATACGGGTGCGTCCTACCCTATCATCTGGGGGACGAAGAGAACGAACATCTGAGACAGACAGAAACAGTTGTGAGGACTATCCCGGGAGCTCAGCAGGGAAGGACTACAACACACAGCGCTAGAAGGTAGACACTGATTCCCACCTGTAAAGAGAACTCCTGATGTGCCTTTGGACCGGCCAGTCTCTGACAACCCAGTTAACAGCGCTCTGGACTGAGGTCTCCGAAACCTTCAGTAAAGAGGTAAAGAGACTGCAACCTGGTGTCCTCGTTATTTACCGCGACTTGCACCCCACCATCATCATCACTTATTGCACCGGACGTCCCCCACTGACAGACAGGGCCACGGACCGGGTCTAGCCACCGTGACAACCCCAGAACTGAGACTCAGAGGCCCGGCTCCGGGTACCCCTCGGCCCTGCGGCGGTGTGGGGGCGCTCCAAACTTGGCGTCACGAACAGGATCTACTTAAGCCTGAAGAATCAGGTCATGTGTGCCTTGGAACTGTGATTTATTGTGCTTGGACTGTACTTTATTGAAAAGACTGTGTGCTGTGCCATTTACCGCCAAAATTCGCCATTGCCGCGCACGGAGGGAGGAGCCCTAGCTACGCGGGCGGAACCAGCCAAAAGAAGCGCGGAACGGAAAGCGCGGTAAGGCGCCAATCCCGGAAGAGGAACTCCGACCCCCAGCAGGTTAGTGGGAGGTAGGGACAGCCATGTCTGAGTCGGGAGGAGAGGAGGTGGCGGTCGCAGCCGCGGACGTAGGGGCAGCTCCGGTCCCCGCAGCGGGCGAAGCCGCGGCCCTAATACCACCACCGGTTGCCGCAGAACCCGCTGTTCCCCTCAGCCAGCCGGACACTGCCGCTAACACAAAAGCCATAATGCCCTTTTCTATGCCGTACCTGCCCGGAGCCACCTGGCTCCCACGATACTCTGGGGAGTCGCATACATTCACTGACTTTAAGGAAGGGCTCTGCAGCCTGCTCGAGTTCTATCCCCTGACAGAGCCCCAGAAGGTTCATATGATAACCGGCCAACTCTTTGGGGCGGCTCTGAGAGAATTGAAATCCTGGCCCGCTGAGGATAAAGGAACTGCACAACAGATTTTTGCCAAGCTTAAAGCCACCTTTGATACTCGCACTGCTACGGAAATTAAACTGACTTTTTATGGATGCAAACAGAGGCCACAGGATAGCTTACGGGACTATGCCCTTAATCTCCAGGAGGCGATGCGGGCCATTAAGCAGAGTGACCCCGGCAGCATGCAGGATGAAGATAAACTTCTGAAGGAGCGGTTCATTGAGGGGCTCCTGTGCAGTCACCAGCGGGGCCAATTGCACTTCCTGGCCATGCAAAATCCAGACTTGACTTTTGCGCAGTTCAAAGATAAAGCTATCCAGGCATTGCAGGAGCGACAGCCCAGCCGCGCAATACCACCCAGGAGCCCCGCTCTCACATACCACCAGGAGGTGGCATCGGATACCCCAGTTGCCGCGGAGGCCGACGCCCAGAGCTTCGAGGACGACTCCCCTGCAGGACTCCGTCTTCAGATGCAGGAGCTGACCAAGAACGTTGCTGCCCTAGCCCGGACGGTGCAGTCCCTACAGGAGGCCCCCAAGAAAAAGATCCAGCTAGCCTCCGGACCAGAGGATGTTCCCTGGATGCGACAGAAGAGGACCCCACCGACCAGAGGCCGGGACAGCGATCGTTTCCATCAGGACGGACGACCCATCTGCCGCCGATGTCACCAGGTGGGCCATCTTGCAAGGTACTGTCCTTTAAACGAGCAACCCCTGGGGCAAAGGGCCAACCCCCAGGAGTAGGACGGTCAGGCCCGCAGCATTGGAGAACCAAGTATATTGGAGGACGACCAGTTCTCCCTGTAGTGATTGATGGAATCCCCTTGAATGCTTTGCTGGACACCGGTTCTCAGGTGACGACTATACCTTACGTGCTCTACAAACGGTATTGGGAGGACGCTGATATTACTCGTGGCCCTGACGATGATTTCACCATAATCGCCAGTAATGGTCAGCCGTTGCCACAAGTGGGGTATAAGGAGGTCACCATCAAAGTGGGGCGGGTGGAATTGAAAGCCCAAGGGATTGTGATTGTTGATATTGATCGTCGAGAATGTAATCCCATGATGACTCTTGGAACTAATGTTATAGAAAATTGTCTTGCAGAAGTGATTGTTTTGTTGCAACAGGTGGCAGAAACCGCTGGCCACAGTGAGCAACGTGCCCTGCAGAAGGAAATCAGAGCTCTGATGCAGAGACAGCAGGTCGAGCTGACTGGTGGTGAGATTGGTCGTGTCACTGTGAGTGATTCAAACCCCATCGCGATACCCCCCAAGAGTGAAATGTTAATATGGTGTCGAGCAGCCATAGGCCTCAGGGGTAAGGACTACCAGGCCTTGGTAGAACCCGTATATTCAGACAATAGGCCTACTGTTCTGACAGCCCGGGGGGTGGTCGACGTCCGCCAGGGGAGAGTGCCCGTACGTGTCCTCAATTGTGGGGAGGAAGAGGTTCACCTCACCAAGTATACCACGCTCGCCAAATTGTTCACTGTCAATAATAATGTGATACAGACACCTGAACCCTTGGTCCCGTCAAACTTGGCGGAGAACAAAGGTTCTTCAGAGCCCTCGAAGGACTGGTGTCGGGAATTGCATGTGGGCACTGACTCTACCCCATCCCATCAAAAACAGGGGGCCTACAGGGTGGTACACGAGTACGAGCAGATATTCAGCAAACACCCCTCGGATTTTGGGCAGGTGAAAGGGATCCAACATCACATCCCCACGGGAGATCACCGACCCATAAAAGAGAGATATCGCCCTGTACCCCCAGCTCATTACCAGTGTGCCAAGGACATGTTGCGGGAAATGAAGGAGGCTGGGGTGGTGAGAGACAGCTGTAGCCCCTGGGCAGCTCCGTTAGTCCTTGTTAAAAAGAAAGATGGTACAATGAGGATGTGTGTTGATTACAGGCAGTTGAATCGCATTACACATAAGGACGCATACCCACTGCCTAGGATAGAGGAGTCTCTGGCTGCCTTAAAATCTGCTAACTACTTCTCTACCTTAGATCTCACCAGTGGGTACTGGCAGGTTCCTGTAGCGGAGGCGGACAAAGAGAAGACGGCCTTCACGACGCCAATGGGTCTCTGTGAGTTCAACTACATGCCCTTCGGATTGTGCAATGCTCCCGGAACGTTCCAGAGGATGATGGAGTGCTGCCTGGGACACCTGAACTTTGAAACCGTGCTGCTATATTTGGATGATGTCATTGTCTTCTCTAAGACCTACGAAGACCACCTGAAGCACCTGGCCGAGGTGTTTGAAGCCCTATCCAACTTTGGCTTAAAGGTGAAACCGTCCAAGTGTCATCTGCTGAAACCTAAAGTGCAGTACCTGGGCCATGTGGTGAGCGCTGAAGGAGTGGCCCCAGACCCCGACAAGGTCACAGTGATCAAGGACTGGCCAAAGCCCAGTGACCTCCACGAAGTCCGGCAGTTCCTCGGGCTGGTAGGCTACTACCGGAGGTTCATTAAAGACTTCACCAAGAAGGCCGCACCCTTGCAAAACCTGTTGGTGGGCCAGCCAAAGAAGACCAGGGGGAAGAACACCCCCTTTGACTGGAACGGGGAGCTGGAGGAGTCCTTCACCTGCTTGAAGTCGGCGCTGACGGGAGAAGAGGTACTGGCTTACCCCGAATACGACCAACCGTTTGTGCTGTACACAGATGCCAGTAATGTGGGACTAGGAGCCGTGCTGTCCCAAGTCCAGAAAGGCAAAGAAAGAGTGATTGCTTACGCCAGCAGGAAACTCCGTCCCACGGAAAGGAACCCTGACAACTACAGTTCCTTCAAACTGGAATTCCTTGCCTTGGTCTGGGCAGTGACAGAGAGGTTTAAGCACTACCTGGCCTCCGCGAAATTCACCGTCTTCACGGACAACAATCCGTTAACGCATCTAGGTACTGCCAAACTCGGGGCTTTGGAACAGCGGTGGATGGCCCGGCTGTCCAACTAGGATTTCACCATCAAATATCGAGCAGGACACCAGAATGCCAATGCCGATGCCCTGTCCCGAATGCCCAATTTACCAGAAGTGGGGGAAGACCCGGAGGCACTTGAAGAGGTGGAGCTGCCTGCCTTCCATCGCCCCAAAGCCACTCAGAACTCTCACCATGTGAAGAACAGGCACAAGAACCAACCGGATGCCACGCTGAATCCCCTGCCCCACCACGGAGGGGCAGAAACCCAGGATAGTGACCCCGCGGTCCGTCAGGTGAAGGAGCTCTTGACGCAGGCTGGGTTGCACCCTGGCCCAGATGATCCACAAGAAACCCAACAGCTGTGGAAGGGGAGAAGCAAGCTGTTTATCCATGATGGCAAGCTGTGCAGGAGGAGCATCGACCCACGTACTCATGAATTGGTGTGGCAGATAGTGGTGCCAAGGCGAGATGCGCCCATGGTTCTGGGAGCCTACCATGATGGAGCCGGACACTTCGGATGGAGGAAGCTGGAGAAGCTACTCCGAGGGAGGTTCTATTGGATTGGCATGAAGAGAACCATTGAGAAGTGGTGTCGGGAGTGTGGTCCATGTAGTCTGCGCAGAAAGGACCGTTAGAAAAATTGTCAACACTTTAAGGGGAAATATTGTGTAATATATTATAATATATATATATATATATATATAAGTATATAGAAACCCCAGTGAAAACAACAAGGAACGAGTGGAAACCACTCCTTATGTATAAGGGCAAAGAACCAATCACCTAGAGCAAGGATACCAACCCCAGAAGCAAGGATAACAGAGCAGGGTATACGTATAATATATATAATTCTTTATTAATGGTAGTGGTACATATAAATAACAGTGCACATGTTGGATAGTATAACAGGATTAAAATCTCAAAGAAAATATAGCCAATATAAGCATACGGTTTCCCAAAAAGATAGGTGATGTTTATATAATACCTATATGTATATGTCTTCCAAGATAGAGTAAAATAAGTGTAAAAACGTGGAACGTTAAAAAATAACCCGTAATAGGGTTAAAACGAAGAAAACCAGTGCTAAATATAAAGTGGCAAAGTGCAAAGTGAAATCGTGCAATATAAACTGGTGTGAATCACTCACACATATATCAAGTGTTTTGCACTAAAGCAGAAAAGAAGATGGAGGACAAATACCTTATGGTGTCACCGTATCCAACAGAGCGCTCCCCGACGCGCGTTTCGGATACACGATCATTCGTCAGGGGCTCCCCTGCGGCCTATCATTACCAAACGGCCGCTTGAACTGGTCGCACTGGATCATGTGAAGCTGACACCTAGCCGGTCGGGCTATATCTACGCCCTTACCATCGTGGACCACTACTCCAGGTTTTTGGTGGTTGTGCCTGTTAAAGATCTAACGGCCAGGACTGCCGCCAGGGCCTTCCAGCAGCACTTTTGTAGGCCCCATGGCTACCCAGAGAAGGTACTGACCGACCAGGGACCTGCCTTCGAAGCAGAAGTGTTCCAAGAATTCTGCCAGCTGTACGGGTGTAAGAAGATCAGAACCACCCCGTACCACCCTCAAACCAACGGGATGTGCGAGAAGATGAACCAGGTAGTAATCGATTTATTGAAGACCTTGCCTGTGGAGGAACGGAACCTGTGGCCGACAAAGTTGCCTGACCTGGTGGATATGTACAACCACATCCCAGTAAGTTCCACCAACTGTACTCCAGCGTACCTGATGCGAGGAAGGTCTAGTCGGTTACCCGTTGATCTGGACATGGGGGTCCTAGTACCCGAAGATACCTCGCCGGATGCCGACTGGGATGCAGAAAGGCAGCGAAGGTACCGCGAGGTACAGGAGTGTGTAGAAAGAAGTCTCGCCCAGGCTAGGCAAAAACAAGAAAGGGACTACAACCAACACGCTCCTGCGATTCCCCTGCCCCCTGGTGAACAAGTACTTAAACGAAAGAGGAGATTACACAAGCTCGATGACCAATGGGAAGCGGAACCGTATACCATCCTGCCATCCGACTTTGATAACACAAAGGTCTGTCTCATCAGCAAGGACAGAGGGGAGACCTCAACAGCGATATCCAGGGATCACCTTAAGGTCTGCCCCGATAAGTTGAAAGAGAGAGAGACGGTCCCAGAGATCTCTCCGCCGGTAGAAAAGGAGAAGATGTTCCATACCGTCCTTGGTGACTTTCCCCAGTCCTGGACTCAGATAAATCAAGCCCTCGTGGTGCCTGTTCTAATGTTTCAACAGCCAGACCCACCAGAAGCAATTGTGGTACCAGATCATCCGGTCCCGCTACCTCAACAAGCCTTACCTGAAGATGCCATGCCAACCGTGGAACCGACAAATCCTCCCTCTGCTATCGGTGAATCTGCTGTACCCACTGTTGATAGCAGCAGCTCTGAGAGCCCTAACCTGCCAGTGCTACCCCGACTCACTAGAAGTGTAGCTAGAAGACAGTGCACTACACCAACGGTAGCAAGCATAGCGGGCCCTGTTGGGCCAATAGCCACCCCTGCGCTGCGAAGGTCCACACGCAGCACTCAAAACCAAACTCCCCTCCGCTACAAAACTTGGAGGTATTAAATAGGGCTGCTCTTTAGTTAAGAATGTTTTTGTGTGTATTTTTGTTACAGGTTTTAAATGGACAATAGAGTAATGGACGGTGAATTGCTCAAAAACTTTCATAAGGGGAACCCATTTGTTTACCCGGGGTCCCCGCTGTTTCAACCACTGAACTGAGAGTCATAAACTGTGCATGACCTAACTTTCGCAACGTTCAAGAATCCTCACCTCCCGTAAAGGGAAGCATTGTTATGTTCAATTGTTATACTATTTCAAAAATTTGTGTGTTTTCTGTTAACATGTATTATTGTTCTTGTTTTCCCAGTCCCGGAGTACTGGATTTAACCGGGGGGGAGTGCAGCGCCCCAGAGTCCTGGTCGTTGCAGTACTGTGGCTCCGCCACTATGGGGAGCTATGGTACGTCTGATTGCACTAAAGGAGTTTCTCTGACCAGGTAACACCTCACTACACTTCACACTCCGGCCACCAGGGGGGGTGGTCCTATCTAGTAGGCCACTCCTCACACTCTGGTAAAACTGGGGGTTGGACAGGAAGACAGAGAGAAGTAGCTGGGAAGAGCTAGTGAGAGGACCTGTCAGGGATGGGATCCTGGCAGACTCCTCAGAACAGAACTAACCAGTGCACAACGGGAATACAGTAAAGAAGTATTGGGACCAGAAGGAGTCGTGCTGTTAGACCGAGGCAACATCCTTCTGAGGCGCAAACAGTCGGTGGCCGGAACGCCGAGCAAGTAAGAGACTTTAAGTACTACTGCAAACCACGGCCGGACAGCTAATTATAGGTTGGCTGTCTCACTTAACACCTAAGCAGACAACGGAGGCAGTTGTGGGAGAGGGGCGACTCTAGGGTCCCGGAAGAACTCCAGGCCTACCCCGTCATACGGGTGCGTCCTACCCTATCATCTGGGGGACGAAGAGAACGAACATCTGAGACAGACAGAAACAGTTGTGAGGACTATCCCGGGAGCTCAGCAGGGAAGGACTACAACACACAGCGCTAGAAGGTAGACACTGATTCCCACCTGTAAAGAGAACTCCTGATGTGCCTTTGGACCGGCCAGTCTCTGACAACCCAGTTAACAGCGCTCTGGACTGAGGTCTCCGAAACCTTCAGTAAAGAGGTAAAGAGACTGCAACCTGGTGTCCTCGTTATTTACCGCGACTTGCACCCCACCACTGCACCATCATCATCACTTATTGCACCGGACGTCCCCCACTGACAGACAGGGCCACGGACCGGGTCTAGCCACCGTGACAACCCCAGAACTGAGACTCAGAGGCCCGGCTCTGGGTACCCCTCGGCCCTGCGGCGGTGTGGGGGCGCTCCAGGTGTACAGTTTAAATAATAGTTGAATGTTATCAATTGTGCATGATTTTCTTAAACAAACCTCATTTTTTATAACTTCCCAAATAAAAATCAAGTCAATCTGGGTAAGGTCTGGTGACCCTTCTGGCCATGCAACCGGCAGGACAGCATCTACCTATCCACATAGTATAAAAATAATAATATGAATAGACATTTATGCCAGCATATGCACCCCTGTATATTAGAATATGAAGCTTAAAGTTATTTGTCCAGAGCATTTTTTAGCATCTGGTGATAAAAACAAACCTATTGAGTAGTGTTGAGCATTCCGATGCTGCAAGTATCGGGTATCGGGCGATACTTGCTGTATCGGAATTTCCGATACCGAGATCCGATATTTTTGTAATATCGGATATCGGTATCGAAACAACATTAATGTAAAAAGGTGTAAAAGAAAGAATTAAAATAAAAAAAATCGCTATACTCACCTGTCCGACGCAGCCGGGACCTCAGCGAAGGAACCGGCAGCGTTGTTTGTTTAAAATTCGCGCTTTTACTTGCTTACGTGAATTCCCGGCTTCTGATTGGTCAGGGCGGCCATGTTGCCGGGACGCGGACCAATCACAGCAAGCCGTGACGAAATTACGTCACGGCTTGCTGTGATTGGTCCGCGTCACGGCAACATGGCCGCCATTAACCAATCACAAGCCGTGACGTCACGGGAGGCTGGACACGCGCTTATTTTGAAAAGCGCGCGTGTCCAGCCTCCCGTGACGTCACGGCTTGTGATTGGTCACGGCGCCATATTGCCGGGATGCAGACCAATCACAGCAAGCCGTGACGAAATTACGTCACGGCTTGCTGTGATTGGTCCGCGTCCCAGGAACATGGCCGCCATTAACCAATCACAAGCCGTGACGTCACGGGAGGCTGGACACGCGCTTATTTTGAAAAGCGCGCGTGTCCAGCCTCCCGTGACGTCACGGCTTGTGATTGGTCACGGCGCCATATTGCCGGGACGCGGACCAATCACAGCAAGCCGTGACGTAATTTCGTCACGGCTTGCTGTGATTGGTCCGAGTCCCGGCAACATGGCCGCCCTGACCAATCAGAAGCCGGGAATTCACGTAAGCAAGTAAAAGCGCGAATTTTAAAGAAACAACGCTGCCGCTTACAATCGCCGAGGTCCCGGCTGCGTCGGAGGGTGAGTATAGCGATATTTTTTATTTTAATTCTTTATTTTACACATTTATATGGTTCCCAGGGCCTGAAGGAGAGTTTCCTCTCCTTCAGACCCTGGGAACCATCAGGAATACCGTCCGATACCTGAGTCCCATTGACTTGTATTGGTATCGGGTATCGGTATCGGATTGGATCCGATATTTTGCCGGTATCGGCCGATACTTTCCGATACCGATACTTTCAAGTATCGGACGGTATCGCTCAACACTACTATTGAGGCATAAGGACATCAAAGAAGATCGCACCCTACCCTCCCTTTGAATGATCGGGTGGAGAACGTGTCAGACCCATTTCATCCATGTAATTACATGGTGAGTTTAAAGGGTGATTTCTAGTTTAGTAAATCGTCCCCTCTTCTAAAGATAAGGGTTGACTTACTGGCTGCTGGAGTCCCAACTTCTCATACCCCCAAAAAATCTCCAAAAAAGAACACTGGAGCTTATAAACCAAGCTTAGCACTCAGCTATTTCCAGCAGTCCCATACACAATGAATGGTGCGGAGGTTGAGCATGTGCACCTACCGCTCATTTCGAGATTGGACTATGCCAAGCCTCGTTCCCTTTATCAAGAGCCCCATCCTCAGGATCGCCAGGGATCCTAGAACCCCAAAGACCAGCATGCTATGGGAAGGAATAATGCAATATCTTTGGAATGTTTAAAGCCTTAAACTTACACTTCTGCCCAGTAAGAAGGAGAGTGATCTTTAGTATCATAATCAGCCCGCCTTATACAGTGGTGGTATATAACTAGGATATGTCACCTATGCCGATTGCCTGGAGGTGAAGTCACTGGGACCCCTACAGAATGCTAGGAAAGCACTGAGCCATTTTATTTATAGTAATCCTTGCTGGCTTTCTTCGGGTTACCATTAAAAGAAACCTGTCGCTTGATTTATGCTGCCCAAACAATAGGCAGCATTAATCAGAGCCTGGCTGCCTGATTACAGCCAGTGATATTTTTTTCAGAGATAATATACTTTAAAGATCCGGCCGTGGACCATAGCAATAGAGAAACCAAGTCCAGAAAGTCCAAGTGCCACAGCAGGTGATTGACGGGTCCCACGACTGCGAATCACCTGATGCAGTGCTGCAAAATACCAAGAAGAGTCAGACTAGTCTCACATCCAACTATGGTCCTCAGCTGAAGACCATGGCTCGGTCTGCCTATGGTGAAAGACCTGAAGAGAGAAAATACAAGAGGTGCTCCCTGTGTAACACTGTGGGCAACAGGTCAGGGCTAGTGATGAGCGAATATACTCGTTACTCGAGATTTCCCGAGCATGCTCGGGGGTCCTCCGAGTATTTTTTAGTGCTCGGAGATTTAGTTTTCCTCACCTCAGCTGAATGATTTACATCTGTTAGCCAGCATAAGTACATGTGGGGGTTGCCTGGTTGCTAGGGAATCCCCACATGTAATCAAGCTGGTTAAGAGATGTAAATCATTCAGCTGCGGCACGAAAAACTAAATCTCCGAGCACTAAAAAATACTCAGAGGACCCCTGAGCGTGCTCGAGAAATCTCGAGTAACCAGTATATTCGCTCATCACTAGTCAGGGCAAGTCAGAGGGTTGGTCGCTCATCTGAACAGGTTGTGTGCGGCACAACTATGTAAAGAGTTAGATATTATCCAATATCCGCCGTATGCAGACCAAATGGAAAGAGGACACAACAAGGAAAGGAAAGATCAGTGAGGTGGATCCCGGAACAGAGGATAAATAAAAATGTGTGCGTAGAACCTACTCCTCCCTTAAGCATACCTGAGGATTAACCTTAGTAGCAGCAGCGCCCGGGATCCACTGCACTCCTCTCTACTTTAATGGTGAAAGATCTATAACATGAAACTGTCTTCCACAACCTCACCTTTGTATAGAGTTCGGCTGTTCTTCGCCCAGTATTAAGCCTCCTACACAGCTGTTTCTGTTTCAGTCAACGACTGTATTTTAACCTTCCTATGTAAATGATGATCATTCCCCCCCGTTTTGTATAATGGTTTATACACCCGGCTATAATCCTACATCATCCATGACTTTGTGCGAGTGTACACAGAAGAATACGTTCTTTGATGCGATTTCGAAGGATGCCGAATCCTGATTTGATTTCCTTCTTTTTCATTCTCTTTGCATTTTGTTCATTTATAATAATAAAGTATCAACACTTCTATTTATTAAAGCATTCTAACTTTGCAGTATTTCTTTCACACACGTCTAAAACTCTTAAAAATCACAACTAAATTCTCCCAGCGATTCCTACTGGCCACCGACCGCGAGCGGTCTGACGAATCAGCAAAAGGCAAAGCGCTGGAAATTTAGCTCGCGGCGCCTACGTCTAATAACGCCATTTTTGAAGTCCTTATGACATTTAATTGTATTGAATTGTTATTGTTACTAATTATTATTATTATTCTTGTTATTAATTATTGTTACCACAGGTCCTGGACCCCGTCCTCCACCCGTTACCACAGGTCCTGGACCCCGTCCTCCACCTGTCACCAGGGCATATGCGCTTGTTACTGGCCATGATTTGTCACAGTCACCCCCAGAATCTGTGTCACACCCCACAGTCTGATGACCCTGCAAGTCACTCTCTGTCTGGGTGTCAGCTCCACGTGTTTTATCCAGCAGACCACTATCAGTCGTATTGTGGCACACTTCAGGTGACGTCAGGTCAGTTAGTTGGACAGTCGCACCTTTCCCTCTGGTCAGGCCTGCCTTCTCAACATTACTAACTGACATCCACATTATATCCACAAACACTTCAGCCTTTTCCCACAGTGCTACCAAATCTTGTTGCAGCACCCCAGAGTCCTGGTTGTTGCAGTACTGTGGCTCCGCCACTATGGGGAGCTATGGTACGTCTGATTGCACTAAAGGAGTTTCTCTGACCAGGTAACACCTCACTACACTTCACACTCCGGCCACCAGGGGGGGTGGTCCTATCTAGTAGGCCACTCCTCACACTATGGTAAAACTGGGGGTTGGACAGGAAGACAGGGAGAAGTAGCTGGGAAGAGCTAGTGAGAGGACCTGTCGGGGATGGGATCCTGGCAGACTCCTCAGAACAGAACTAACCAGTGCACAACGGGAATACAGTAAAGAAGTATTGGGACCAGAAGGAGTCGTGCTGTTAGACCGAGGCAACATCCTTCTGAGGCGCAAACAGTCGGTGGCCGGAACGCCGAGCAAGTAAGAGACTTTAAGTACACTGCAAACCACGGCCGGACAGCTAATTATAGGTTGGCTGTCTCACTTAACACCTAAGCAGACAACGGAGGCAGTTGTGGGAGAGGGGCGACTCTAGGGTCCCGGAAGAACTCCAGGCCTACCCCGTCATACGGGTGCGTCCTACCATATCATCTGGGGGACGGAGAGAACGAACATCTGAGACAGACAGAAACAGTTGTGAGGACTATCCCGGGAGCTCAGCAGGGAAGAACTACAACATCCAGCGCTAGAAGGTAGACACTGATTCCCACCTGTAAAGAGAACTCCTGATGTGCCTTTGGACCGGCCGGTCTCGGACAACCCAGTTAACAGCGCTCTGGACTGAGGTCTCCAAAACCTTCAGTAAAGAGGTAAAGAGACTGCAACCTGGTGTCCTCGTTATTTACCGCGACTTGCACCCCACAACTGCACCATCATCATCACTTATTGCACCGGACGTCCCCCACTGACAGACAGGGCCACGGACCGGGTCTAGCCACCGTGACAACCCCAGGACTGAGACCTAGAGGCCCGGCTCCGGGTACCCCTCGGCCCTGCGGCGGTGTGGGGGCGCTCCATTGTCCTATTACCATAGGATACGGCAAGATCGGGTCTACAACCACCTCATGGTATGTGGAAACCTCCGCTGCGACAATGTAGATAGTGGCTACCTGGAGATATTCAGTGTCGCCAGGTGACACAGAATCTTCTGGACGGGTTCCCAGCACAGACGCTTCTCTCCCCGGGTCTATCAACCCTTGCACACACTTTCCATCCAGCCAAAAAGGACACAGTCGTGACACCTCACTGATTGCCGCCCCTTTTTTGGCTCCACCCCCTTTCTGGGCAAGTGCTCCGCTTTTTGATACCACCCCGGTTCGAGATTCAGCCCCCCTTCGGGATTCCACCCCTTTTTGGGCCATTACCCCTATTCGGGTTACCGCCCCTTTTTGGGTCTCCGCCCCCTTTTGGGCAACCATCCCCGTTTGGGCCACCGCTCACTATTAGGGATACTCCCCTCCCTGGGATACACCCCGTGGACTCCCCCACGGCACTCAGGCCCCAGTTCACACAGTACACCCCAATGTCTCTGGGCTTGTACTGGCCTTTTAAGAGTCTGCACAAAAAGATTTTTTTTTTTTTTTTTCTCTATGTCACTTTCACCAGCTCCTGCTGGTACCGCCACAGCTCCCGCTGCAGTCACACACAACCGGCACCTCCAGGTGCTGCCAACCACAAGCCACTACAGCTCCGCCTGCTGTGGAACCTCTCGCTGCAACCACGGCTACTCTCCACACGGCTCTGCACGGCTCCACCGCTGCCGCTTGTCACCTTTGTGACCCCGCCGAGTCACAGCAGACGCTTGTCACTTTCGTAACCCCGCCGAGTTACCGCTAGACGCTTGTCATCTTCGTGGCTCTGCCACAGCAATTAACTCCACGTGTGCTAGCGGGATTGTTGCCAAAATTCTCCACCAATTGTAAGGTTTCTCTCACTGAGAGTGTTGGGGGACACTCACTTGGCCGCGATATTCAAGCACACGGGCACGGGTTTATAAAACAAAGCAGTCCATGCGGTTTATTAAGCCTCATAAACCGGGTTACGCACAGTTCATAACATGAAACACAACAGGCACCAACTGGTAATATTTACTTGCAGCTTCTAACACTTCAGTGTACGGCTTTGCCTCACGGACACTAACACGCTGGTCCTCCCTTAACCAGTTCCCAAGGGAGACCACATAGTTCATAGACTTCACAAGCACTACGGCCTGTACGATACCTGACGGGAGCTCCGGCTCCACCTGCTGACTCCTCGCCAGTCCACACCTCCGGGTAAGCTGCCTTACAGGGATCACCAACTTGCCTGGCCGGCACACACTAGTCAGTCCAGACCTCACCGAAGGACTCCAGCTTCCCCAGTTCCACTGTGCACGGCTCCGGGATCCGGTCCTCCTACTAGGACCTCCCACGCCAGCAGGTGCTTTCCAGGAAGCCTCCTCCCAGGCTTCCAACACAGGAACACACCGAGCCCTCAGGAACTCCCTCAGGGATTTTGCACTTGGACCCTTCAGGTCCAAACACTGGAACCACACAGGAACATGTGACCCACACTCTGGTCACGTTATGTACCTGTAACCACACCCACAGTAATGGATCACATGGACTGGTCACGTGATCCTGACATCACTGCAGGTCAATTCTCACGGCCTCAATACAACTCCGTGCAGATTCCGGGGAGACCATGCAGCGCCCCCTACCTGTTACAGGGGTTACTGCATCACATATATCACAGAGCTTACATACATAACTGGGAAAAAGACCTTGATACTGAATTTCAGGACTGGGAGGTAGATCAAATTTACAAAAATTCGCATGGCCCATCTAGTTGTATAAGAGTACAGGAAAATTCGTATAAAATAGTCACTAGATGGTACACTACTCCAACTCTATCTCATCTTTGGTATCCTAATTCTTCACCAACCTGTTGGAGATGTACTAAAGACGTTGGTACTTTTCTGCATATGTGGTGGTCTTGTGAAATACTACAAACTTTTTGGAAAGAAGTATTAAAACATATAACTAAAATATGCAAATTACTACATCCACCCTCCCTGACACTCATTTTTTTAAACTGGAAGGGGGACAACTCGAAATATAAAAATAAATCCCTGTTGGCTTTCCTTCTATCAGCAGCTAAGCTTCTTATCCCAGTCCACTGGTTGACTAAAAACTGCCCGAGCATTTCGGATTGGGTCAACAAAGTGGACCAGTTATACTATATAGAAGAAATTTCTGCTTTCACTTTTTTCTCACAAGAGAAATTCCACACAACATAGGTCCCCTGGAAATCTTTCAGATCAAGTGATGAGTATTTGGCTCTCATTAACAATTAGAAATCTCTTTAGAGGTTTGGATCTCTTCCTAATCCAGAAATGAACGTGTCGATGTCCCCCCTCTAAATCCCTTGCACCTATTTTACGATAAGCCGAACCCTCCCCTTCTAGTGGATCTATCACCTACCCCCTTTCTCCTCTTCTTTCTTTCTTTCTATTTACAGTATGTGTGTATTGGTTAAATGTCGCATTAATGTGGAGTTGTTTTTGGTTTCTGATCTAGCCTTCGGGAAGTCACAAGACTTCAAATCTGAACTTTCTTAATGATTGCATCTTACTGTAATCTTATGTTTATCCACATGTTTATCTACATGTTCATCACTAATGTTACATGTTATTATTGAACTAGCCTTCCCGAGATTGGGTTATATGTCATACTGATGTATCTCAAATCCACATGTTACCATTTACCTATCTGTTATTTGTGTAAAACTAATAAAAAGAAACTTAAAACAAACGAAGACTGACTTCCAAACTGTTTTGTTCACCGATGAGTGCCGCGCAACGCTCGTTGGTCCAGATGGATGGAGTGGAGGATGGCTGGTTGATGGACACCCCATGAAAACACGGCTAAGGCGCCAACAAGGAGGTGGAGTAATGTTTTGGGCTGGAATCATGGGGAGAGAGATTGTCGGCCCCTTTATGATCCCTGAAGGGGTAAAGATGAACTCCATAATCTATGTGGAGTTTCTAAAACAACACTTCCTGCCATGGTTCAAGAGGAAGAACCGCAGCAAGATCATTTTCATGCATGATAATGCACCATCTCATGCTGCAAAAAACACATCTGCATCTCTGGCTGCTATGGGCATAAAAGAGGACAAACTTATGGTGTGGCCACCATCTTCCCCTGACCTCAACCCCATTGAGAACCTCTGGAGCATCATCAAAAGGAGTGTCTATGATGGCGGGAGGCAGTTCACATCTAAGCAACAGCTCTGGGAGGGTATTCTGTCCACATGCAAAACAAATGAAGCAGAAACCATCCAAAAACTGACAAATTCAATGGACGAGAGAGTTCAGAAGCTTTTTTCGAACAAGGGGTCCTATGTGCAAATGTAACATCACCTAGAATAAAGTTTTCACTTGAAAACTGTTTGATTTCATTTTGTAATAAGCTGATAATGCTTATAACTTCACAATTGACCTTTTTTTGTTCAAAATAAAAAAAAGAGGTTGAAAACTCTGCTGTGCATAATAATTTGGAACATGCATTTTGAGTGTTTATTTTTTTTAAAAAAGATACTGTTTTCATAGGCAGTTTTTTCCAAAACATTGCAATTATACTAGAATAGTAGATGACTGGAAAATAACAATGACTGCAATTCAGATAGGTAATTTAGAGAAAATATGAGGAAATATTATTTGCATAATAATTTGGAACACAGTGTATATATAGACTGTATATATGTTATAAGGAATATTTGAGGCCATGGAACCATTCTATGTCCATTTTGCAAGCCGTCGAGAAAATTTCGCCATACGGATGCCACACGGATGGCACACGGATAATTGTAGGAGAAAAAATTGCATCCTCGCATTGAATACGGATCACTGTTCAGGAAATTTTCTGCTTATCTCGGCCATCAAAAACGGACTGTATTTTTATATGTTGTGTGTGACTCCGGCCTAACTCCCAAACTGATTGCATTGTTTACTGACAAGGTATAAAACATTTTGAAAACACACCTAATACATTATTAACGACATTTTACCATGTTTATTTTCACACATGGAAATAAGTGATTTTTCCTTTTCGCTTCTGAACTATACAGAGTTCTGATATTTTATTTCAGATTATGTGCAGAACTTGAACTTGTTTCATTTGACTACTTGTGGTTCAAGGTAAGCTGATTCTGTGAATAATTAATGTCTTACTGGATGTAGTTGACAACATTCTGGCCATGAAGTACATTTTGATGATAGTTCTAGCAAGTTACTGGTGAAACTCTTCCAAGGTTCTGTTAACATACAAAAATAAGCGATTTACGTGAATAACTTCTGAACTACACATAGAGTTGATAATTTTTTTGGCAAATATTGTTCAGGACATTGAGCTGGTCATTTTGAGTACTAGTGGTCTAGAGTACCTGTTTTCAAATTGAACTTACGTATGATTGAGTGTGTTTGATTATGCGCGACATAAGCGATTTATGTGAATAACTTCTGAACTACACAGAGTTGATAATTTTTTTGGTAAATATTATTCAGGACATTGATATGTTCATTTTTAATACTAGTGGTCAAGGGTACCTGTTTTCAAATTGAATTTACGTACGATTGAGTGCGTTTGATTATGTGCGGCATAAGCGATTTACGTGAATAACCCAGGACCACAAGTAGTCAAAATAAACATCTCAAAGTCCTGATCAAAATTTTACCCAAACAATATCCACTCTATGTATAATTAACCATACATGAAAATCGAATAGCTAACTAATAACAAATAGCTAACTGCCATATATGAAAATCGAATAGCTAACTAATAACTAATAGCTAACTGCCATACATGAAAATCGAATAGCTAATAACTAATAGCTAACTGCAGACTAACTTGAGTCCGGTGAGTCCAGGCTGGAACTTCAGACTTAAATAAGTTGTCCACTACAATAATTTTTTTTTTTTCATAAATCTTGCAATTATGTGCTACTGAAAACATCCACTGTCTTTATTTTAGCAATATTACCTTTTATCATGCTGTAGCAGCACATCTTCAGTGCTGGATCTAGCTCTCATGGGGTTAATCGACAACTTCCTTTCTCCTGAGTTATTGTGCTCTAATACTACAAGTTCCATGATGCATTGCACTGCCACTAAGCAGGAACCTCCTCTAGCTTCAAAAAGATTTGTGATGTCATTTCTGTCCAACCTCCTCTTTTACATTTGTCCAACGCACACTCCATTACACACAGATGTCTCTCTCTAACATCATGTCCTCCCTCTATCTGAAACTGAACCTGTCAAAAACTGAACTCCTCGTGTTCTCTCCCTCTACTAACCTACCTTTGCCTGACATTGCCATCTCCGTGTGCGGTTCCACCATTACTCCAAAGCAACATGCCCGCTGCCTTGGGGTCATCCTTGATTCCAAGCTTTCATTCATCCCCCACATCCGATCACTGGCTCGCTCTTCCTATCTGCATCTCAAAAACATTTCTAGAATTCGCCCTTTTTTTACTTTCGACTCTGCAAAAACTATTACTGTCTCACTTATTCATTCTCGTCTGGACTATTGTAACTCTCTACTAATCGGCCTCCCTCTTACCAAACTCTCCCCGCTCCAATCTGTCCTGAATGCTGCTGCCAGAATCATATGCCTCACCAACCATTACACCGATGCCTCTACCTTGTGCCAGTCATTACACTGGCTACCCATCCACTCCAGAATCCAGTACAAAACTACTACCCTCATCCACAAAGCACTCCATGGCTCAGCACCACCCTACATCTCCTCTCTGGTCTCAGTCTACCACCCTACCCGTGCCCTCCGCTCCGCTAATGACCTCAGGTTAGCATCCTCAATAATCAGAACCTCCCATTCCCGTCTCCAAGACTTTACACGTGCTGCGCCAATTCTTTGGAATGCACTACCCAGGTTAATACGATTAATCCCCAATACACCACAGTTTTAAGCGTGCCCTAAAAACGCATTTGTTCAGACTGGCCTACCGCCTCAACGCATTAACCTAACTATCCCTGTGTGGCCTAAAAAAAATAAAAAAATAAATAAAAATAAACATTATCAGGTTCCTCTCATCATGTTCTCATACACTTTATGCAGTTAATAGCCCTCTGTGTCTGTACTGCTACATACTTAGGCAGTTAACTGGTTCATGCAGCTTTACATGAACACCCGAGCCTTACACTATGGCTGGTCCGAACAACTAAAGCAATTGTTACCATCCACCTCTCGTGTCTCCCCTTTTCCTCATAGTTTGTAAGCTTGCGAGCAGGGCCCTCATATCTCCTGGTATCTGTTTTGAACTGTGATTTCTGTTATGCTGTAATGTCTATTGTCTGTACAAGTCCCCTCTATAAGTTGTAAAGCGCTGCGGAATATGTTGGCGCTATATAAATAAAAATTATTATTATAGATAGATAGATAGATAGATAGATACAGAGATATAGGATGGATAGATAGATACATACAGATATATCTATATATCTATGTCTATTTCCATAGATATGTCCATATCCATGTTTCTAAACCCCCTTCACCCCTGGAGCTTTTTTCGTTTATCTCTCCCCTTCTTTCCAGAGCCATAATGTTTCCATCAATATGGCCATGTGAGGGCTTATCTTTTGCGGGACAAGTTCTACTTTTGAACGACACCATTGGTTTTACCATGTCGTGTAACAGAAAATGTGAAAAAAAAGTCAAAGTGCGATGAAATTGCAAAAAAAGTGCAATCCCACACTTGTTTTTTGCTTGGCTTTTTTGCTAGGTTCACTAAATGCTAAGGCTGTGCACACGTTGCGGATTTGATTGCAGATCCGCAGGGTTTTTTGCTGCCCAGAGTTGCATCAAATCCGCAGTGTAGTGCTCAACCAATGTAAGTCTATGGGAGCAGCAGACTTGTTGTGCACATGCTGCGGAAAAAGACACACCGAAACGCAGCTTTTTTTTTTCAGCAGCATATCACTTCTTTTTTTGCCAAACTGCAGCGTTTCTGTACCCATAGACTTTCATTGAGTCGGGCACATCTGCAGCAAAACCGCAGATGTAAAAAAGAGCTGCAGTTTAGATGCGGATGTGGGTCCGAGAAACGCTGCAGTTCGGGAGGAGGGAAGTGTGTGGGCGGTGATGGTGTGCGTGTATGTGTGTGCGGACGGGGTCTGCGGGACTGTTCGGGTGTGTGCGGGACTGTTCGGGTGTGTGCGGGGCTGTGCGGGGGGTCTTTTGGGGTGTGTGCAGGCATCATCTGATGGGACTACAAGTACGCAGCATCCAATTTGCAGCTAATTTGGATGTAATCTGGACAGTGGACACGCACCCTACACTATCCATACATCTATCAATAGATATATCTATCCAGATATATCTATAGATAGATATAGGAATAGATAGATGTATGCATCTATAGATCTATCTATATGTAGCTCTGTCTATCCATTTCATCTATCATCTATATGTCTATCTATCTGTGTGTAATTGAGTGTGGGTTGGACAAATGTAAAAGAGGAGGTTGGACAATAATGACATCACAAATCTTTTTTTTGTTCAATAATACATCTTTATTTAGCTTTCAAAAATGCATACAAAAACGCACAAAAAACACGCAAAAACCGCACCAAAAAAAATTAAAAAATGCATCAAAAGCGCGAAAAAACTCCACAAAAAAACTGCATCAAAACTGCAGCAAAAACTGCATCAAAACCGCACCAACAACAGCATCAAAACTGCACCAAAAACTGTATCAAAACCCCACCAACAACAGCATCAAAACCGCACCAAAAACTGCATCAAAACCGCATCAAAACCGCACCAAAAACTGCATCAAAACCGCACCAAAAACGGCATCATAAGGGTATGTGCACACGCTGCGGATTTTGCTGCGGAACCGCAGCGTTTCCGCAGCTGCGGGTCCGCAGCGGTTTCCCATGAGTTTACAGTACAATATAAACCTATGGGAAATGAATTCCGCAGTGTACATGCTGCGGAAAAAACGAGCGGAAACGCATCGGTTTATATACCGCAGCATGTCATTTCTTTGTGCGGATTGCGCTGCGGGTTTACACCTGCTCCAATAGAAAACTGCAGGTGTAAATCCGCAGCGGAAACCGCTATAGAAACCGCGATAAATCCGCAGTAATAACCACAGCGGTTTTGCACTGCGGATTTATCAAATCCGCTGCAGAAAATTCCGCAGCGGAATCCGCAGCGTGGGCACATGGCCTAAACGCACAAAAAACTGCTTCAAAACCGCACCAAAAACTGCATCAAAACCACACCAAATACTGCATCAAAACCGCACCAAATACTGCATCAAAAGTTCGCCAAAAACTGCATAAAAAAGCATCAAAAACCTGAATCAAAACCACGCAAAAAAGCACCAAATACTGCAGCAAAAACTGAATCAAAACCGCGCAAAAACCACACCAAAAACTGCATCAAAACTGCTCCAAATATTGCATCAAAAATGCACCAAAAATGCATCAAACCCTCACCAAGAACTGTATCAAAAACTGCAGCAAAACGGCACCAAAAACAGCATCAAAACCGCACCAACAACAGCATCAAAACCGCACCAAATACTGCATCATAACCGCACCAAAAACTGCATCAAAACAGCACCAAATACTGCATCAAAACCACACCAAATACTGCATCAAAACTGCACCAAAAACTGAATCAAAACCGCACCAAAAACAGCATCAAAACCGCACCAAAAACTGCATCAAAACCGCACCAAAAACTGCATCATAACCGCACCAAAAACTGCATCAAAACTGAATCAAAAACTGCATCAAAACTTCACCAAACACTGCATAAAAAAGCATCAAAAACCTGAATCAAAACCACGCAAAAAACCGCACCAAATACTGCAGCAAAAACTGAATCAAAACCACGCAAAAACCGCACCAAGAACTGCATCAAAACCACACAAAAAACCCGCATGAAAACCACGCAAAAAATATGAAAAAAACGTGAAAAAAATGCATAAAAAACGCAGCTGCGTTTTCAGCAAGGAGATGCAGATTTTGTGCAGAAAATTCTGCACCCAAATCTGCAACGTGTGCACACAGCATAAAATTGACCTGCCATTATGATTTTCCAGGTCATTACGAGTTCATAGACACCAAACACGTGTAGATTATTTTTTATCTAAGTGGTAAAAAAAAATTCAAAACTTTGCTAAAAAGAAATAAAATAATTGCGCCGTTTTCCGATACCCGTAGCGTCTATATTTTCTGAGATATTGGGTCGGGTGAGGGCTAATTTTTTGCTCGCCGAGCTGACGTTTTTAATGATACCACTTTTGTGCAGATACGTTCTTTTGATTGCCCATTATTGCATTTTGATGCAATGTCGCGGCGACCAAAAAAACATAATTTTTTTGGTTGTAATGAAAACAACTGACATGTTGCTCACCGCCGAAGCCCACCTCAAAGCGTTGGGATAATGCCAGCTGATGTACTATTCCGTCAGCTGGCAGAAAGGGGTTAATGAACAATATGTTTCAGTTAAAAAAAAACGAAGAAAAAAAAATATGGCGTGGGCTCCCGCGAAATTTTCTGCGCCAGAGGGGGAAAGCCGACAGCCGAGGGCCAATATTTGTAGCCTGCTATGAATATCAGCCCGCAGCTGTCTGCGTAGCCTTTACTGGCTATTAAAATAGGGGGACCCCCCAAAAAAATGACGTGGGGTCCCCCTATATTTCATAGCCAGAAAGGCTACGCAGACAGCTGCGGGCTGATATTCATAGCCTAGAGAGGGGCCATGGATATTGGCCCTCCCCCCAGCTACAAATACCAGTCCGCAGCCGCCCCAGAAATGGCGCATCTGTAAGATGCGCCAATTCCGGCACTTAGCCCCTATCTTCCCACTCCGGTGTAGCGGTGGGATATGGGGTAATAAGGGGTTAATGTCACCTTGCTATTGTAAGGTGACATTAAGCCGGGTTAATAACGGAGAGGCGTCAATAAGACGCCTATCCGTTATTAATCCAATAGTATTAAAGGATTAATAAAACACACCCACATTAGGAAAAAAGTATTTTAACCCCTTCACCCCCAGAGCTTTTTCCGTTTTTTCGTTTTTGTTTTTCGCTCCCCTACTTCCCAGAACCATAACTTTTTTATTTTTCAGTCAATATGGCCATATGAGGGCTTATTTTTTGCGGGACGAGATGTACTTTTGAACGATACCATTGGTTTTACCATGCCATGTAACAGAAAATGGGAAAAAAATTCCAAGTGTGATGAAATTGCAAAAAAAAGTGCAATCTCAGACTTGTTTTTCGTTTGGCTTTTTTGCTAGGTTCACTAAATGCTAAAACTAACCTGCCATTATGATTCTCCAGGTCATTACGAGTTCATAGACACCTAACATGTCTAGTTTATGTTTTATCTAAGTGGTGGATACAAATTCCAAAGTTTGCAAAAAAAAAAAAAAAGTGTGCGATTTTCCGATACCCGTAGCGTCTCCAATTTTCGTGATCTGGGGTCAGGTGAGCGCTTCTTTTTTGCATGCCAAGCTGTCATTTTTAATGATACCATTTTGGTGTAGATACGTTCTTTGATCGCCCGTTATTGCACTTTAATGCAATGTCGCGGCGACCAAAAAACCATAATTTTGGCGTTTTTATTTTTTTTCTCGCTACGCCATTTAGTGGTCAGGTTAATCCTTTGTTTTTATTGATAGATCGGGCGATTCTGAACGCGGTGATACCAAATATGTGTAGGTTTGATTTTTTTTTAATTGTTTTATTTTGATTGGGGCGAAAGGGGGGTGATTTAAACTTTTATATATTTTTTATATTTTTAAACACTTTTTTTTTTTATTTTGGCATGCTTCAATAGCCTCCATAGGAGGCTAAAAGCATGCACTACACGATCGGCTCTGCTACATAGAGGTGAAGTACAGATCACCTCTATGTAGTAGAAATGGTGGTGTACTTTGAGCGCCGACCACAGGGTGGCGCTCAAAGCAATCGGCCATCAACAACCATAGAGGTCTCAAGGAGACCTCTGGTTGTTATGGCAATGCACCGCTGACCCTTGATCATGTGACGGGGGTCAGCGGTGTGAGCACTTCCGGCCGTGCAGCCGGGAGCGCTAGTTAAATGCCGCTGTCAGCGCTTGACGGCGGCATTTAACTAGTTAATGGGGGCGGGCGGATCGCGATTCCGCTCGCGCTCATTGCGCACACATGTCAGCTGTACAAAACAGCTGACATATTGCGGCTTTAAGGTGGGCTCACCGCCGGAGCCCACCTTAAAGCAGGGGATCTGCCAGCTAACGTACTATTCCGTCAGCTGGCAGAAAGGGGTTAATATTCTTCATTTAAGCATACTTACCATACTTCGGCACCTGCAAAAAATGTAAAATAATAAACCGTATACTACCTGTCCACCGTAGTCCAATTAATAACAAGTGTCCCATGACGATCTCCCCTATAGAACAGTGACATCGGGTGATGTCACTGCTCTATAGGACCCTATGTGACACACTGACAGGAGACAATGGCTCCTGCAGTGCATCACTGAGAGGTTACTATAGTTCACTGGTCTCACTTTATGGCAAAAAGCTGCGTGGGAACTTTCTCACACAGCAATGCCAAAAGTGAGACTAGGGACTATTTTCTCACAGGGGCGTAGGAATACATTGTGGGGAAAACATTGTGGAAGGATACCTTCCATCATTGTATTCCTGGAGCCCCTGGAGAGCGGTCGCATCAGCTGATGCTCCTGCTCTCCACGGGAGATCGGCGAGGGACACTCGTTTTAATTGGATTTCTGCGGATCAGGGAGTATAGTGTTTGTTTATTATTTTAATATTTTTTACAGGTAACACTGGCTTCGAGGAACAAAGTGACAAGTGATAGTGAGTATGTACTCTATGTTTTATGTACTGTACGTCTGTATGTATGTTGTATGTATGTACTGTATGTATGTACTGTATGTGGCATGTTGCATGTCGTATGTTGCATGTCGTCGCATGTTGCATGTTTCATGTCACATGTTGCATGTCGTCACATGTTGCATGTTCTCGCATGGTGCATGTCGCATATCACATGTCTCATGTTGCATGTTGTCGCATGTCACATGTTGTCACATGTCGCATGCCCTCGCATGTTGTATGTCGCATTTCGTCGCATGTCACATGTTGCATGTTGTTGCATGCCGTCGCATGTTGCATGTTGTCGCATGTCGTTGCATGTCGTCGCATGTCACATGTTGCATGTCATTGCATGTCGTCGTATGTTGTCGAATGTTGCATGTCGCCGCATGTCACATGTCGCATGTCGTCGCATGTCGTCGCATGTTGCATGTCGTCGAATGCTGCATGTCGTCGCATGTTGCATGTCACATGTTGTCATATGTCGCATGCTGCCACATGTTGCATTTCGCATGTCATCTCATGTCACATGTCGCATGTCGCATGTTGTCACATGTTGCATGTTGACGCATGTCACATGTCGTTGCATGTCACATGTTGTTGCATGTTGCATGTGGCATGTTGCATGTCGTCGCATGTTGCATGTAACATTTTGCATGTCATATGTCGCATTCCCTCTCATGTCGCCACATGTTGCATGTCACATGGTGTATGTTGTATGTCTGTATGTACTGTGTCTGCATGTTGTATGTACTGTATGTCTGTATGTACAGTCATGGCCAAAAGTATTCACACCCCTGCAATTCTGTCAGATAATACTCAGTTTCTTCCTGAAAATGATTGCAAACACAAATTCTTTGGTATTATTATCTTCATTTAGTTTGTCTTAAATGAAAAAAAGACAAAAAGAATTGTTCTAAAGCCAAATTGGATATAATTCCACACCAAACATAAAAAAGGGGGTGGACAAAAGTATTGGCACTGTTCGAAAAATCATGTGATGCTTCTCTAATTTGTGTAATTAACAGCACCTGTATCTTACCTGTGGCACCTAACAGGTGTTGGCAATAACTAAATCACACTTTCAGCCGGTTAACATGGATTAAAGTTGACTCAACCTCTGTCCTGTGTCCTTGTGTGTACCACATTGAGCATGGAGAAAAGAAAGAAGACCAAAGAACTGTCTGAGGACTTGAGAAACCAAATTGTGAGGAAGCATGAGCAATCTCAAGGCTACAAGTCCATCTCTAAAGAACTGAATGTTCCTATGTCTACCGTGCGCAGTGTCATCAAGAAGTTTAAAGCCCATGGCACTGTGGCTAACCTCCCTAGATGTGGACGGAAAAGAAAAATTGACAAGAGATTTCAATGCAAGATTGTGCGGATGTTGGATAAAGAACCTCGACTAACATCCAAACAAGTTCAAGCTGCCCTGCAGTCCGAGGGTACAACAGTGTCAACCCGTACTATCCGTCGGCGTCTGAATGAAAAGGGACTCTATGGTAGGAGACCCAGGAAGACCCCACTTCTTACCCCGAGACATAAAAAAGCCAGGCTGGAGTTTGCCAAAACTTACCTAAAAAAGCCTAAAACGTTTTGGAAGAATGTTCTCTGGTCAGATGAGACAAAAGTAGAGCTTTTTGGGCAAAGGCATCAACATAGAGTTTACAGGAGAAAAAAAGAGGCATTCAAAGAAAAGAACACGGTCCCTACAGTCAAACATGGCGAAGGTTCCCTGATGTTTTGGGGTTGCTTTGCTGCCTCTGGCACTGGACTGCTTGACCGTGTGCATGGCATTATGAAGTCTGAAGACTACCAACAAATTTTGCAGCATAATGTAGGGCTCAGTGTGAGAAAGCTGGGTCTCCCTCAGAGGTCATGGGTCTTCCAGCAGGACAATGACCCAAAACACACTTCAAAAAGCACTAGAAAATGGTTTGAGAGAAAGCACTGGAGACTTCTAAGGTGGCCAGCAATGAGTCCAGACCTGAAACCCATAGAACACCTGTGGAGAGATCTAAAAATGGCAGTTTGGAGAAGGCACCCTTCAAATATCAGGGACCTGGAGCAGTTTGCCAAAGAAGAATGGTCTAAAATTCCAGCAGAGCATTGTAAGAAACTCATTGATGGTTACCGGAAGTGGTTGGTCGTAGTTATTTTGGCTAAAGGTTGTGCAACCAAGTATTAGGCTGAGGGTGCCAATACTTTTGTCTGGCCCATTTTTGGAGTTTTGTGTGAAATGATCACATTGATTTGCTTTTTGCTTCATTCTCTTTTGTGGTTTTTCACTTAAGACAAATTAAATGAAGATAATAATACCAAAGAATTTGTGTTTGCAATCATTTTCAGAAAGAAACTGAGTATTATCTGACAGAATTGCAGGGGTGTGAATACTTTTGGCCATGACTGTATGTACGTGTGTGTGTGTGTGTGTGTTGGTTTTTTTTACATTCAACACATTAGCTGGATGATGGGACTACTACTAGAACAGCAAAAAGAAGAGAAGCCAGCACTGCTGAAGGTCAAAACGCAATATCCAAAGTGCACATGCACATAATAAATTCTGACTGTATTTCAAATATGAGATATTTAGCAAATAATTGATCAATTCTTTGAGCTACCCCGCCACTTCACGGCAATCTCATAATGGGGCAGTCCTAACTCTACGTTTTTTATTACACTGTGCCATTACGGCCTCCTAAATGTATTGAGAGTGAGAAAAAAAAAAAAAAAAGGACAAACCACATTAAATAACATTACATGACAAACTGTACCTGGAGCATTGACAGAATCACTCCCTTAGTGCCAGGAAGGCGAGCGCGGATAGAGGCCGATCAGGTCCTGTGCGGACATATCAGATCTGGCCCCCTCACTGCCAAACCAACACCAAAGTTAAAGCATGAAACTGGCTGAGGCACAGCTGCCTAATTGACTAGAGCCTGAGGCAGGGCAGGGCTGCTGTGTGTGTGTGCACAGCAGCCTATCAATCATAGTGAACCCAGACAGAATGGCGCATATGACCCAGCGTGCGCGGCAACAGTGGTGGTCAGCCACATACCAATACATAAGCAAAAAGAAGAGAAGCCAGCACTGCTGAAGGTCAAAACGCAATATCCAAAGTGCACATGCACATAATAAATTCTGACTGTATTTCAAATATGAGATATTTAGCAAATAATTGATCAATTCTTTGAGCTACCCCGCCACTTCACGGCAATCTCATAATGGGGCAGTCCTAACTCTACGTTTTTTATTACATTGTGCCATTACGGCCTCCTAAATGTATTGAGAGTGAGAAAAAAAAAAAAAAAAGGACAAACCACATTAAATAACATTACATGACAAACTGTACCTGGAGCATTGACAGAATCACTCCCTTAGTGCCAGGAAGGCGAGCGCGGATAGAGGCCGATCAGGTCCTGTGCGGACATATCAGATCTGGCCCCCACACTGCCAAACAACACCAAAGTTAAAGCATGAAACTGGCTGAGGCACAGCTGCCTAATTGACTAGAGCCTGAGGCAGGGCAGGGCTGCTGTGTGTGTGTGCACAGCAGCCTATCAATCATAGTGAACCCAGACAGAATGGCGCATATGACCCAGCGTGCGCGGCAACAGTGGTGGTCAGCCACATACCAATACATAAGCAAAAAGAAGAGAAGCCAGCACTGCTGAAGGTCAAAACGCAATATCCAAAGTGCACATGCACATAATAAATTCTGACTGTATTTCAAATATGAGATATTTAGCAAATAATTGATCAATTCTTTGAGCTACCCCGCCACTTCACGGCAATCTCATAATGGGGCAGTCCTAACTCTACGTTTTTTATTACATTGTGCCATTACGGCCTCCTAAATGTATTGAGAGTGAGAAAAAAAAAAAAAAAAGGACAAACCACATTAAATAACATTACATGACAAACTGTACCTGGAGCATTGACAGAATCACTCCCTTAGTGCCAGGAAGGCGAGCGCGGATAGAGGCCGATCAGGTCCTGTGCGGACATATCAGATCTGGCCCCCACACTGCCAAACCAACACCAAAGTTAGGCCGGGGACACACTTAACGTATAAAAAAACGGTCCGTTTTTCACGGCCGAGAATCGCACAAATGTTTCAAAAACAGTGATCCGTGTGCAGTGCGAGGATGCGATTTCCTCGCATCAAATGATCCGTGTGACATCCGTGTGACATCCGTATGGCATCCGTATGCCGAGATTTTCTCGCAAGCTTGCAAAACCAACATCTAATGGATTTATGTGCTCAAATGTTCGGGAAAACACATATACAATATATATATATATATATATATATATATATCATTGAGACACATATATATATATTCTGTATTTATATTTCATTCAGTGCGATATCTGTGAACAGCCGGTAATTCAATTGCCGGCTTTGCATTTCTCCTGCCTAAACCCGACAGGATATGAGACATGGTTTACATACAGTAAACCATCTCATATCCCCATTTTTTTTGCATATTCCACACTACTAATGTTAGTAGTGTGTGTATGCAAAATTTCAGCGCTGTAGCTGCTGAAATAAAGGGTTAAATGGCGGAAAAAATTGGCGTGGGCTCCCGCGCAATTTTCTCCGCCAGAATGGTAAAGCCAGTGACTGAGGGCAGATATTAATAGCCAGGAGAGGGTCCATGGTTATTGGCCCCCCCGTGGCTAAAAACATCTGCCCCCAGCCACCCCAGAAAAGGCACATCTGGAAGATGCGCCTATTCTGGCACTTGGCCACTCTCTTCCCACTCCCTGTAGCGGTGGGATATGGGGTAATGAAGGGTTAATGCCACCTTGCTATTGTAAGGTGACATTAAGCCAGATTAATAATGGAGAGGCGTCAATTATGACACCTATCCATTATTAATCCAATTGTTGGAAAGGGTTAAAAAACACACACACATGATTTAAAAGTAGTTTAATGAAATAAACACAGCGGTTGTTGTAATAATTTATTGTTCTCGCAATCCATCAGGACCACCCTCGCTTGGAAAAATAATAAACGCACAAGATACATACCTTCTGGTGAACCGTCTCATCCCACGAAGTAATCCATCTGAAGGGGTTAACTAATATTACAAGCAGGAGCCCTGCAAATGCAGCTGTGCTCCGTGCCTGTAATCCCCGGCGAATGAATGAAATGTAGGTCATTGACCTACATTTCCTTCAGTCGCGGTGATGCGCCCCTGCTGGATGTTCTCATGAACTGCAGCCTGGGAACTTTTTCCCACGCTCCAGGTCATATGAGGACATCCACCAGGGGGCGCCTCACCGCGACTGAAGGAAATGTAGGTCAATGACCTACATTTCATTCATTCGCCGGGGATTACAGGCACGGAGCACAGCTGCATTTGCAGGGCTCCTGCTTGTAATATTAGTTAACCCCTTCAGATGGATTACTTCGTGGGACGAGACGGTTCACCAGAAGGTATGTATCTTGTGCGTTTATTATTTTTCCAAGCGAGGGTGGTCCTGATGGATTGCGAGAACAATAAATTATTACAACAACCGCTGTGTTTATTTCATTAAACTACTTTTAAATCATGTGAGTGTGTGTTTTTTAACCCTTTCCAACAATTGGATTAATAATGGATAGGTGTCATAATTGACGCCTCTCCATTATTAATCTGGCTTAATGTCACCTTACAATAGCAAGGTGGCATTAACCCTTCATTACCCCATAGCCCACCGCTACAGGGAGTGGGAAGAGAGTGGCCAAGTGCCAGAATAGGCGCATCTTCCAGATGTGCCTTTTCTGGGGTGGCTGGGGGCAGATGTTTTTAGCCACGGGGGGGCCAATAACCATGGACCCTCTCCTAGCTATTAATATCTGCCCTCAGTCACTGGCTTTACCATTCTGGCGGAGAAAATTGCGCGGGAGCCCACGCCAATTTTTTCCGCCATTTAACCCTTTATTTCAGCAGCTACAGCGCTGAAATTTTGCACATACACACTACTAACATTAGTAGTGTGGAATATGCAAAAAAAATGGGGATATGAGATGGTTTACTGTATGTA